>NW_027645951.1:0-285627 GCF_951394435.1 Stenella coeruleoalba
CCCTAACCCTAGCCCGAACCCTAACCCTAACCCTTCCCCGAAGCCTGACCCTCACCCGTGCCCTAATCCTAACACGTACGCTAACACTAACCCGCGCCCTCACACGCACGCTCCCCCTAAAGCGTTGCCGTACACTCACCTGGACCCTAAACCGTCCCCGTCCCCTAACCCTAACCCTAGCCCGAACACTAACCCTAACACTTCCCCGAAGCCTGACCCTCACCCGTGCCCTAATCCTAACACGTACGCTAACACTAACCCGCGCCCTCACACGCACGCTCCCCCTAAACCGTTGCCGTACCCTCACCTGGACCCTAAACCGTCCCCGTCCCCTAACCCTAACCCTAGCCCGAACCCTAACCCTAACCCTTCCCCGAAGCCTGACCCTCACCCGTCCCCTAATCCTAACCCGTACGCTAACACTAACCCGCGCCCTCACACGCACGCTCCCTCTAAAGCGTTGCCGTACCCCCACCTGGACCCTAAACCGTCCCCGTCCCCTAACCCTAACCCTAGCCCGAACCCTAACCCTAACCCTTCCCCGAAGCCTGACCCTCACCCGTCCCCTAATCGTAACCCGTACGCGAACACTAACCCGCACCCTAACACGAACGCTCCCACTAAAGCGTTGCCGTACCCTCACCTGGACCCTAAACCGTCCCCGTCCCCTAACCCTAACCCTAGCCCGAACCCTAACCCTAACCCTTCCCCGAAGCCTGACCCTCATCCGTCCCCTAATCCTAATCCGTACGCTAAAACTAACCCGCACGCTCACACGCACGCTCCCCCTAAAGCGTTTCCGTACCCTCACCTGGACCCTAAACCGTCCCAGTCCCCTAACCCTAACCCTAGCCCGAACCCTAACCCTAACCCTTCCCTGAAGCCTGACCCTCACACGTGCCCTAATCCTAACCCGTACGCTAACACTAACCCGCGCCCTCGCACGCACGCTCCCCCTAAAGCGTTGCCGTACCCTCACCTGGACCCTAAACCGTCCCCGTCCCCTAACCCTAACCCTAGCCCGAACCCTAACCCTAACCCTTCCCAGAAGCCTGAACCTCACCCGTCCCCTAATCCTAACCCGTACGCTAACACTAACCCGCGCCCTCACACGCACGCTCCCCCTAAAGCGTTGCCGTACCCTCACCTGGACCCTAAACCGTCCCCGTCCCCTAACCCTAACCCTAGCCCGAACCCTAACCCTAACCCTTCCCCGAAGCCTGACCCTCACCCGTGCCCTAATCCTAACCCGTACGCTAACACTAACCCGCGCCCTCACACGCACGCTCCCCCTAAAGCGTTGCCGTACCCTCACCTGGACCCTAAACCGTCCCCGTCCCCTAACCCTAACCCTAGCCCGAACCCTAACCCTAACCCTTCCCCGAAGCCTGACCCTCACCCGTCCCCTAATCCTAACACGTACGCTAACACTAACCCGCGCCCTCACACGCACGCTCCCCCTAAAGCGTTGCCGTACCCTCACCTGGACCCTAAACCGTCCTCGTCCCCTAACCCTAACCCTAGCCCTAACCCTAACCCTAACCCTTCCCCGAAGCCTGACCCTCACCCGTGCCCTAATCCTAACCCGTACGCTAACACTAACCAGCGCCCTCGCACGCACGCTCCACCTAAAGCGTTGCCGTACCCTCACCTGGACCCTAAACCGTCCCCGTCCCCTAACCCTAACCCTAGCCCGAACCCTAACCCTAACCCTTCCCCGAAGCCTGACCCTCACCCGTGCCCTAATCCTAACCCGTACGCTAACACTAACCCGCGCCCTCACACGCACGCTCCCCCTAAAGCGTTGCCGTACCCTCACCTGGACCCTAAACCGTCCCCGTCCCCTAACCCTAACCCTAGCCCGAACCCTAACCCTAACCCTTCCCCGAAGCCTGACCCTCACCCGTCCCCTAATCGTAACCCGTACGCGAACACTAACCCGCGCCCTCACACGCACGCTCCCCCTAAAGCGTTGCCGTACCCTCACCTGGACCCTAAACCGTCCCCGTCCCCTAACCCTAACCCTAGCCCGAACCCTAACCCTAACCCTTCCCCGAAGCCTGACCCTCACCCGTCCCCTAATCCTAACCCGTACGCTAACACTAACCCGCGCCCTCACACGCACGCTCCCCCTAAAGCGTTGCCGTACCCTCACCTGGACCCTAAACCGTCCCCGTCCCCTAACCCTAACCCTAGCCCGAACCCTAACCCTAACCCTTCCCCGAAGCCTGACCCTCACCCGTGCCCTAATCCTAACCCGTACGCTAACACTAACCCGCGCCCTCACACGCACGCTCCCCCTAAAGCGTTGCCGTACCCTCACCTGGACCCTAAACCGTCCCCGTCCCCTAACCCTAACCCTAGCCCGAACCCTAACCCTAACCCTTCCCCGAAGCCTGACCCTCACCCGTCCCCTAATCCTAACCCGTACGCTAACACTAACCCGCGCCCTCACACGCACGCTCCCCCTAAAGCGTTGCCGTACCCTCACCTGGACCCTAAACCGTCCCCGTCCCCTAACCCTAACCCTAGCCCGAACCCTAACCCTAACCCTTCCCCGAAGCCTGACCCTCACCCGTGCCCTAATCCTAACACGTACGCTAACACTAACCCGCGCCCTCACACGCACGCTCCCCCTAAAGCGTTGCCGTACACTCACCTGGACCCTAAACCGTCCCCGTCCCCTAACCCTAACCCTAGCCCGAACACTAACCCTAACACTTCCCCGAAGCCTGACCCTCACCCGTGCCCTAATCCTAACACGTACGCTAACACTAACCCGCGCCCTCACACGCACGCTCCCCCTAAACCGTTGCCGTACCCTCACCTGGACCCTAAACCGTCCCCGTCCCCTAACCCTAACCCTAGCCCGAACCCTAACCCTAACCCTTCCCCGAAGCCTGACCCTCACCCGTCCCCTAATCCTAACCCGTACGCTAACACTAACCCGCGCCCTCACACGCACGCTCCCTCTAAAGCGTTGCCGTACCCCCACCTGGACCCTAAACCGTCCCCGTCCCCTAACCCTAACCCTAGCCCGAACCCTAACCCTAACCCTTCCCCGAAGCCTGACCCTCACCCGTCCCCTAATCGTAACCCGTACGCGAACACTAACCCGCACCCTAACACGAACGCTCCCACTAAAGCGTTGCCGTACCCTCACCTGGACCCTAAACCGTCCCCGTCCCCTAACCCTAACCCTAGCCCGAACCCTAACCCTAACCCTTCCCCGAAGCCTGACCCTCATCCGTCCCCTAATCCTAATCCGTACGCTAAAACTAACCCGCACGCTCACACGCACGCTCCCCCTAAAGCGTTTCCGTACCCTCACCTGGACCCTAAACCGTCCCAGTCCCCTAACCCTAACCCTAGCCCGAACCCTAACCCTAACCCTTCCCTGAAGCCTGACCCTCACACGTGCCCTAATCCTAACCCGTACGCTAACACTAACCCGCGCCCTCGCACGCACGCTCCCCCTAAAGCGTTGCCGTACCCTCACCTGGACCCTAAACCGTCCCCGTCCCCTAACCCTAACCCTAGCCCGAACCCTAACCCTAACCCTTCCCAGAAGCCTGAACCTCACCCGTCCCCTAATCCTAACCCGTACGCTAACACTAACCCGCGCCCTCACACGCACGCTCCCCCTAAAGCGTTGCCGTACCCTCACCTGGACCCTAAACCGTCCCCGTCCCCTAACCCTAACCCTAGCCCGAACCCTAACCCTAACCCTTCCCCGAAGCCTGACCCTCACCCGTGCCCTAATCCTAACCCGTACGCTAACACTAACCCGCGCCCTCACACGCACGCTCCCCCTAAAGCGTTGCCGTACCCTCACCTGGACCCTAAACCGTCCCCGTCCCCTAACCCTAACCCTAGCCCGAACCCTAACCCTAACCCTTCCCCGAAGCCTGACCCTCACCCGTCCCCTAATCCTAACACGTACGCTAACACTAACCCGCGCCCTCACACGCACGCTCCCCCTAAAGCGTTGCCGTACCCTCACCTGGACCCTAAACCGTCCTCGTCCCCTAACCCTAACCCTAGCCCTAACCCTAACCCTAACCCTTCCCCGAAGCCTGACCCTCACCCGTGCCCTAATCCTAACCCGTACGCTAACACTAACCAGCGCCCTCGCACGCACGCTCCACCTAAAGCGTTGCCGTACCCTCACCTGGACCCTAAACCGTCCCCGTCCCCTAACCCTAACCCTAGCCCGAACCCTAACCCTAACCCTTCCCCGAAGCCTGACCCTCACCCGTGCCCTAATCCTAACCCGTACGCTAACACTAACCCGCGCCCTCACACGCACGCTCCCCCTAAAGCGTTGCCGTACCCTCACCTGGACCCTAAACCGTCCCCGTCCCCTAACCCTAACCCTAGCCCGAACCCTAACCCTAACCCTTCCCCGAAGCCTGACCCTCACCCGTCCCCTAATCGTAACCCGTACGCGAACACTAACCCGCGCCCTCACACGCACGCTCCCCCTAAAGCGTTGCCGTACCCTCACCTGGACCCTAAACCGTCCCCGTCCCCTAACCCTAACCCTAGCCCGAACCCTAACCCTAACCCTTCCCCGAAGCCTGACCCTCACCCGTCCCCTAATCCTAACCCGTACGCTAACACTAACCCGCGCCCTCACACGCACGCTCCCCCTAAAGCGTTGCCGTACCCTCACCTGGACCCTAAACCGTCCCCGTCCCCTAACCCTAACCCTAGCCCGAACCCTAACCCTAACCCTTCCCCGAAGCCTGACCCTCACCCGTGCCCTAATCCTAACCCGTACGCTAACACTAACCCGCGCCCTCACACGCACGCTCCCCCTAAAGCGTTGCCGTACCCTCACCTGGACCCTAAACCGTCCCCGTCCCCTAACCCTAACCCTAGCCCGAACCCTAACCCTAACCCTTCCCCGAAGCCTGACCCTCACCCGTCCCCTAATCCTAACCCGTACGCTAACACTAACCCGCGCCCTCACACGCACGCTCCCCCTAAAGCGTTGCCGTACCCTCACCTGGACCCTAAACCGTCCCCGTCCCCTAACCCTAACCCTAGCCCGAACCCTAACCCTAACCCTTCCCCGAAGCCTGACCCTCACCCGTCCCCTAATCCTAACCCGTACGCTAACACTAACCCGCGCCCTCACATGCACGCTCCCCCTAAAGCGTTGCCGTACCCTCACCTGGACCCTAAACCGTCCCCGTCCCCTAACCCTAACCCTAGCCCGAACCCTAACCCTAACCCTTCCCCGAAGCCTGACCCTCACCCGTCCCCTAATCCTAACCCGTACGCTAACACTAACCCGCGCCCTCACACGCACGCTCCCCCTAAAGCGTTGCCGTACCCTCACCTGGACCCTAAACCGTCCAAGTCCCCTAACCCTAACCCTAGCCCGAACCCTAACCCTAACCCTTCCCCGAAGCCAGACCTTCACCCGTGCCCTAATCCTAACCCGTACGCTAACACTAACCCGCGCCCTCACACGCACGCTCCCCCTAAAGCGTTGCCGTACCCTCACCTGGACCCTAAACCGTCCCCGTCCCCTAACCCTAACCCTAGCCCGAACCCTAACCCTAACCCTTCCCCGAAGCCAGACCCTCACCCGTGCCCTAATCCTAACCCGTACGCTAACACTAACCCGCGCCCTCACACGCACGCTCCCCCTAAAGCGTTGCCGTACCCTCACCTGGACCCTAAACCGTCCCCGTCCCCTAACCCTAACCCTAGCCCGAACCCTAACCCTAACCCTTCCCCGAATCCTGACCCTCACCCGTCCCCTAATCCTAACCCGTACGCTAACACTAACACGCGCCCTCACATGCACGCTCCCCCTAAAGCGTTGCTGTGCCCTCACCTGGACCCTAAACCGTCCCCGTCCCCTAACCCTAACCCTAGCCCGAACCCTAACCCTAACCCTTCCCCGAAGCCTGACCCTCACCCGTCCCCTAATCCTAACCTGTACGCGAACACTAACCCGCGCCCTCACACGCACGCTCCCCCTAAAGCGTTGCCGTACCCTCACCTGGACCCTAAACCGTCCCCGTCCCCTAACCCTAACCCTAGCCCGAACCCTAACCCTAACCCTTCCCCGAAGCCTGACCCTCACCCGTGCCCTAATCCTAACCCGTACGCTAACACTAACCTGCGCCCTCACACGCACGCTCCCCCTAAAGCGTTGCCGTACCCTCACCAGGACCGTAAACCGTCCCCGTCCCCTAACCCTAACCCTAGCCCGAACCCTAACCCTAACCCTTCCCCGAAGCCTGACCCTCACCCGTGCCCTAATCCTAACCCGTACGCTAACACTAACCCGCGCCCTCACACGCACGCTCCCCCTAAAGCGTTGCCGTACCCTCACCTGGACCCTAAACCGTTCCCGTCCCCTAACCCTAACCCTAGCCCGAACCCTAACCCTAACCCTTCCCCGAAGCCTGACCCTCACCCGTGCCCTAATCCTAACCCGTACGCTAACACTAACCCGCGCCCTCACACGCACGCTCCCCCTAAAGCGTTGCCGTACCCTCACCTGGACCCTAAACCGTCCCCGTCCCCTAACCCTAACCCTAGCCCGAACCCTAACCCTAACCCTTCCCCGAAGCCTGACCCTCACCCGTGCCCTAATCCTAACCCGTACGCTAACACTAACCCGCGCCCTCACACGCACGCTCCCCCTAAAGCGTTGCCGTACCCTCACCTGGACCCTAAACCGTCCCCGTCCCCTAACCCTAACCCTAGCCCGAACCCTAACCCTAACCCTTCCCCGAAGCCTGACCCTCACCCGTCCCCTAATCCTAACCCGTACGCTAACACTAACCCGCGCCCTCACACGCACGCTCCCCCTAAAGCGTTGCCGTACCCTCACCTGGACCCTAAACCGTCCCCGTCCCCTAACCCTAACCCTAGCCCGAACCCTAACCCTAACACTTCCCCGAAGCCTGACCCTCACCCGTCCCCTAATCCTAACCCGTACGCTAACACTAACCCGCGCCCTCACACGCACGCTCCCCCTAAAGCGTTGCCGTACCCTCACCTGGACCCTAAACCGTCCCCGTCCCCTAACCCTAACCCTAGCCCGAACCCTAACCCTAACCCTTCCCCGAAGCCTGACCCTCACCCGTCCCCTAATCCTAACCCGTACGCTAACACTAACCCGCGCCCTCACACGCACGCTCCCCCTAAAGCGTTGCCGTACCCTCACCTGGACCCTAAACCGTCCCCGTCCCCTAACCCTAACCCTAGCCCGAACCCTAACCCTAACCCTTCCCCGAAGCCAGACCCTCACCCGTGCCCTAATCCTAACCCGTACGCTAACACTAACCCGCGCCCTCACACGCACGCTCCCCCTAAAGCGTTGCCGTACCCTCACCTGGACCCTAAACCGTCCCCGTCCCCTAACCCTAACCCTAGCCCGAACCCTAACCCTAACCCTTCCCCGAAGCCTGACCCTCACCCGTGCCCTAATCCTAACCCGTACGCTAACACTAACCCGCGCCCTCACACGCACGCTCCCCCTAAAGCGTTGCCGTACCCTCTCCTGGACCCTAAACCGTCCCCGTCCCCTAACCCTAACCCTAGCCCGAACCCTAACCCTAACCCTTCCCCGAATCCTGACCCTCACCCGTCCCCTAATCCTAACCCGTACGCTAACACTAACCCGCGCCCTCACATGCACGCTCCCCCTAAAGCGTTGCCGTACCCTCACCTGGACCCTAAACCGTCCCCGTCCCCTAACCCTAACCCTAGCCCGAACCCTAACCCTAACCCTTCCCCGAAGCCTGACCCTCACCCGTCCCCTAATCCTAACCTGTACGCGAACACTAACCCGCGCCCTCACACGCACGCTCCCCCTAAAGCGTTGCCGTACCCTCACCTGGACCCTAAACCGTCCCCGTCCCCTAACCCTAACCCTAGCCCGAACCCTAACCCTAACCCTTCCCCGAAGCCTGACCCTCACCCGTGCCCTAATCCTAACCCGTACGCTAACACTAACCTGCGCCCTCACACGCACGCTCCCCCTAAAGCGTTGCCGTACCCTCACCTGGACCCTAAACCGTCCCCGTCCCCTAACCCTAACCCTAGCCCGAACCCTAACCCTAACCCTTCCCCGAAGCCTGACCCTCACCCGTGCCCTAATCCTAACCCGTACGCTAACACTAACCCGCGCCCTCACACGCACGCTCCCCCTAAAGCGTTGCCGTACCCTCACCTGGACCCTAAACCGTTCCCGTCCCCTAACCCTAACCCTAGCCCGAACCCTAACCCTAACCCTTCCCCGAAGCCTGACCCTCACCCGTGCCCTAATCCTAACCCGTACGCTAACACTAACCCGCGCCCTCACACGCACGCTCCCCCTAAAGCGTTGCCGTACCCTCACCTGGACCCTAAACCGTCCCCGTCCCCTAACCCTAACCCTAGCCCGAACCCTAACCCTAACCCTTCCCCGAAGCCTGACCCTTACCCGTGCCCTAATCCTAACCCGTACGCTAACACTAACCCGCGCCCTCACACGCACGCTCCCCCTAAAGCGTTGCCGTACCCTCACCTGGACCCTAAACCGTCCCCGTCCCCTAACCCTAACCCTAGCCCGAACCCTAACCCTAACCCTTCCCCGAAGCCTGACCCTCACCCGTGCCCTAATCCTAACCCGTACGCTAACACTAACCCGCGCCCTCACACGCACGCTCCCCCTAAAGCGTTGCCGTACCCTCACCTGGACCCTAAACCGTCCCCGTCCCCTAACCCTAACCCTAGCCCGAACCCTAACCCTAACCCTTCCCCGAAGCCTGACCCTCACCCGTGCCCTAATCCTAACCCGTACGCTAACACTAACCCGCGCCCTCACACGCACGCTCCCCCTAAAGCGTTGCCGTACCCTCACCTGGACCCTAAACCGTCCCCGTCCCCTAACCCTAACCCTAGCCCGAACCCTAACCCTAACCCTTCCCCGAAGCCTGACCCTCACCCGTCCCCTAATCCTAACCCGTACGCTAACACTAACCCGCGCCCTCACACGCACGCTCCCCCTAAAGCGTTGCCGTACCCTCACCTGGACCCTAAACCGTCCCCGTCCCCTAACCCTAACCCTAGCCCGAACCCTAACCCTAACCCTTCCCCGAAGCCTGACCCTCACCCGTGCCCTAATACTAACCCGTACGCTACACTAACCCGCGCCCTCGCACGCACGCTCCCCCTAAAGCGTTGCCGTACCCTCACCTGGACCCTAAACCGTCCCCGTCCCCTAACCCTAACCCTAGCCCGAACCCTAACCCTAACCCTTCCCCGAAGCCTGAACCTCACCCGTCCCCTAATCCTAACCCGTACGCTAACACTAACCCGCGCCCTCACACGCACGCTCCCCCTAAAGCGTTGCCGTACCCTCACCTGGACCCTAAACCGTCCCCGTCCCCTAACCCTAACCCTAGCCCGAACCCTAACCCTAACCCTTCCCCGAAGCCTGACCCTCACCCGTCCCCTAATCCTAACCCGTACGCGAACACTAACCCGCGCCCTCACACGCACGCTCCCCCTAAAGCGTTGCCGTACCCTCACCTGGACCCTAAACCGTCCCCGTCCCCTAACCCTAACCCTAGCCCGAACCCTAACCCTAACCCTTCCCCGAAGCCTGACCCTCACCCGTCCCCTAATCGTAACCCGTACGCGAACACTAACCCGCGCCCTCACACGCACGCTCCCCCTAAAGCGTTGCCGTACCCTCACATGGACCCTAAACCGTCCCCGTCCCCTAACCCTAACCCTAGCCTGAACCCTAACCCTAACCCTTCCCCGAAGCCTGACCCTCACCCGTGCCCTAATCCTAACACGTACGCTAACACTAACCCGCGCCCTCACACGCACGCTCCCCCTAAAGCGTTTCCGTACCCTCACCTGGACCCTAAACCGTCCCCGTCCCCTAACCCTAACCCTAGCCCGAACACTAACCCTAACCCTTCCCCGAAGCCTGACCCTCACCCGTGCCCTAATCCTAACCCGTACGCTAACACTAACCCGCGCCCTCACACGCACGCTCCCCCTAAAGCGTTGCCGTACCCTCACCTGGACCCTAAACCGTCCCCGTCCCCTAACCCTAACCCTAGCCCGAACCCTAACCCTAACCCTTCCCCGAAGCCTGACCCTCACCCGTCCCCTAATCCTAACCCGTACGCTAACACTAACCCGCGCCCTCACACGCACGCTCCCCCTAAAGCGTTGCCGTACCCTCACCTGGACCCTAAACCGTCCCCGTCCCCTAACCCTAACCCTAGCCCGAACCCTAACCCTAACCCTTCCCCGAAGCCTGACCCTCACCCGTGCCCTAATCCTAACCTGTACGCTAACACTAACCCGCGCCCTCACACGCACGCTCCCCCTAAAGCGTTGCCGTACCCTCACCTGGACCCTAAACCGTCCCCGTCCCCTAACCCTAACCCTAGCCCAAACCCTAACCCTAACCCTTCCCCGAAGCCTGATCCTCACCCGTGCCCTAATCCTAACACGTACGCTAACACTAACCCGCGCCCTCACACGCACGCTCCCCCTAAAGCGTTGCCGTACCCTCACCTGGACCCTAAACCGTCCCCGTCCCCTAATCCTAACCCTAGCCCGAACCCTAACCCTAACCCTTCCCCGAAGCCTGACCCTCACCCGTGCCCTAATCCTAACCCGTACGCTAACACTAACCCGCGCCCTCACACGCAGGCTCCCCCTAAAGCGTTGCCGTACCCTCACCTGGACCCTAAACCGTCCCCGTCCCCTAACCCTAACCCTAGCGCGAACCCTAACCCTAACCCTTCCCCGAAACCTGACCCTCACCCGTCCCCTCATCCTAACACGTACGCTAACACTAACCCGCGCCCTCACACGCACGCTCCCCCTAAAGCGTTGCCGTACCCTCACCTGGACCCTAAACCGTCCCCGTCCCCTAACCCTAACCCTAGCCCGAACCCTAACCCTAACCCTTCCCCGAAGCCTGACCCTCACCCGTCCCCTAATCCTAACCCGTACGCTAACACTAACCCGCGCCCTCACACGCACGCTCCCCCTAAAGCGTTGCCGTACCCTCACCTGGACCCTAAACCGTCCCCGTCCCCTAACCCTAACCCTAGCCCGAACCCTAACCCTAACCCTTCCCTGAAGCCTGACCCTCACCCGTCCCCTAATCCTACCCCGTACGCTAACACTAACCCGCGCCCTCACACGCACGCTCCCCGTAAAGCGTTGCCGTACCCTCACCTGGACCCTAAACCGTCCCCGTCCCCTAACCCTAACCCTAGCCCGAACCGTTACCCTAACCCTTCCCCGAAGCCTGACCCTCACCCGTGCCCTAATCCTAACCCGTACGCTAACACTGACCCGCGCCCTCACACGCACGCTCCCCCTAAAGCGTTGCCGTACCCTCACCTGGACCCTAAACCGTCCCCGTCCCCTAACCCTAACCCTAGCCCGAACCCTAACCCTAACCCTTCCCCGAAGCCTGACCCTCACCCGTCCCATAATCCTAACCCGTACGCTAACACTAACCCGCGCCCTCACACGCACTCTCCCCCTAAAGCGTTGCCGTACCCTCACCTGGACCCTAAACCGTCCCCGTCCCCTAACCCTAACCCTAGCCCGAACCCTAACCCTAACCCTTCCCCGAAGCCTGACCCTCACCCGTCCCCTAATCGTAACCCGTACGCTAACACTAACCCGCGCCCTCACACGCACGCTCCCCCTAAAGCGTTGCCGTACCCTCACCTGGACCCTAAACCGTCCCCGTCCCCTAACCCTAACCCTAGCCCGAACCCTAACCCTAACCCTTCCCCGAAGCCTGACCCTCACCCGTGCCCTAATCCTAACCCGTACGCTAACACTAACCCGCGCCCTCACTCGCACGATCCCCCTAAAGCGTTGCCGTACCCTCACCTGGACCCTAAACCGTCCCCGTCCCCTAACCCTAACCCTAGCCCGAACCCTAACCCTAACACTTCCCCGAAGCCTGACCCTCAACCGTGCCCTAATCCTAACCCGTACGCTAACACTAACCCGCGCCCTCACACGCACGCTCCCCCTAAAGCGTTGCCGTACCCTCACCTGGACCCTAAACCGTCCCCGTCCCCTAAACCTAACCCTAGCCCGAACCCTAACCCTAACCCTTCCCCGAAGCCTGACCCTAACCCGTCCCCTAATCCTAACCCGTACGCTAACAATAACCCGCGCCCTCACACGCACGCTCCCCCTAAAGCGTTGCCGTACCCTCACCTGGACCCTAAACCGTCCCCGTCCCCTAACCCTAACCCTAGCCCGAACCCTAACCCTAACCCTTCCCCGAAGCCTGACCCTCACCCGTCCCCTAATCCTAAACCGTACGCTAACACTAACCCGCGCCCTCACTCGCACGCTCCCCCTAAAGCGTTGCCGTACCCTCACCTGGACCCTAAACCGTCCCCGTCCCCTAACCCTAACCCTAGCCCGAACCCTAACCCTAACCCTTCCCCGAAGCCTGACCCTCACCCGTGCCCTAATCCTAACCCGTACGCTAACACTAACCCGCGCCCTCACACGCACGCTCCCCCTAAAGCGTTGCCGTACCCTCACCTGGACCCTAAACCGTCCCCGTCCCCTAACCCTAAACCTAGCCCGAACCCTAACCCTAACCCTTCCCCGAAGCCTGACCCTCACCCGTCCCCTAATCCTAACACGTACGCTAACACTAACCCGCGCCCTCACACGCACGCTCCCCCTAAAGCGTTGCCGTACCCTCACCTGGACCCTAAACCGTCCCCGTCCCCTAACCCTAACCCTAGCCCGAACCCTAACCCTAACCCTTCCCCGAAGCCTGACCCTCACCCGTCCCCTAATCCTAACCCGTACGCTAACACTAACCCGCGCCCTCACACGCACGCTCCCCCTAAAGCGTTGCCGTACCCTCACCTGGACCCTAAACCGTCCCCGTCCCCTAACCCTAACCCTAGCCCGAACCCTAACCCTAACCCTTCCCCGAAGCCTGACCCTCACCCGTCCCCTAATCCTAATCCGTATGCTAACACTAACCCGCGCCCTCACACGCACACTCCCCCTAAAGCGTTGCCGTACCCTCATCTGGACCCTAAACCGTCCCCGTCCCCTAAACCTAACCCTAGCCCGAACCCTAACCCTAACCCTTCCCCGAAGCCTGACCCTCACCCGTGCCCTAATCCTAACCCGTACGCTAACACTAACCCGCGCCCTCACACGCACGCTCCCCCTAAAGCGTTGCCGTACCCTCACCTGGACCCTAAACCGTCCCCGTCCCCTAACCCTAACCCTAGCCGGAACCCTAACCCTAACCCTTCCTCGAAGCCTGACACTCACCCGTGCCCTAATCCTAACCCGTACGCTAACACTAACCCGCGCCCTCGCACGCACGCTCCCCCTAAAGCGTTGCCGTACCCTCACCTGGACCCTAAACCGTTCCCGTCCCCTAACCCTAACCCTAGCCCGAACCCTAACCCTAACCCTTCCCCGAAGCCTGACCCTCACCCGTCCCCTAATCCTAACCCGTACGCTAACACTAACCCGCGCCCTCACACGCACGCTCCCCCTAAAGCGTTGCCGTACCCTCACCTGGACCCTAAACCGTCCCCGTCCCCTAACCCTAACCCTAGCCCGAACCCTAACCCTAACCCTTCCCCGAAGCCTGACCCTCACCCGTGCCCTAATCCTAACACGTACGCTAACACTAACCCGCGCCCTCACACGCACGCTCCCCCTAAAGCGTTGCCGTACCCTCACCTGGACCCTAAACCGTCCCCGTCCCCTAACCCTAACCCTAGCCCGAACCCTAACCCTAACCCTTCCCCGAAGCCTGACCCTCACCCGTCCCCTAATCCTAACCCGTACGCTAACACTAACCCGCGCCCTCACACGCACGCTCCCCCTAAAGCGTTGCCGTACCCTCACCTGGACCCTAAACCGTCCCCGTCCCCTAACCCTAACCCTAGCCCGAACCCTAACCCTAACCCTTCCCCGAATCCTGACCCTCACCCGTCCCCTAATCCTAACCCGTACGCTAACACTAACCCGCGCCCTCACATGCACGCTCCCCCTAAAGCGTTGCCGTACCCTCACCTGGACCCTAAACCGTCCCCGTCCCCTAACCCTAACCCTAGCCCGAACCCTAACCCTAACCCTTCCCCGAAGCCTGACCCTCACCCGTCCCCTAATCCTAACCTGTACGCGAACACTAACCCGCGCCCTCACACGCACGCTCCCCCTAAAGCGTTGCCGTACCCTCACCTGGACCCTAAACCGTCCCCGTCCCCTAACCCTAACCCTAGCCCGAACCCTAACCCTAACCCTTCCCCGAAGCCTGACCCTCACCCGTGCCCTAATCCTAACCCGTACGCTAACACTAACCTGCGCCCTCACACGCACGCTCCCCCTAAAGCGTTGCCGTACCCTCACCTGGACCCTAAACCGTCCCCGTCCCCTAACCCTAACCCTAGCCCGAACCCTAACCCTAACCCTTCCCCGAAGCCTGACCCTCACCCGTGCCCTAATCCTAACCCGTACGCTAACACTAACCCGCGCCCTCACACGCACGCTCCCCCTAAAGCGTTGCCGTACCCTCACCTGGACCCTAAACCGTTCCCGTCCCCTAACCCTAACCCTAGCCCGAACCCTAACCCTAACCCTTCCCCGAAGCCTGACCCTCACCCGTGCCCTAATCCTAACCCGTACGCTAACACTAACCCGCGCCCTCACACGCACGCTCCCCCTAAAGCGTTGCCGTACCCTCACCTGGACCCTAAACCGTCCCCGTCCCCTAACCCTAACCCTAGCCCGAACCCTAACCCTAATCCTTTCCCGAAGCCTGACCCTCACCCATGCCCTAATCCTAACCCGTACGCTAACACTAACCCGCGCCCTCACACGCACGCTCCCCCTAAAGCCTTGCCGTACCCTCACCTGGACCCTAAACCGTCCCCGTCCCCTAACCCTAACCCTAGCCCGAACCCTAACCCTAACTCTTCCCCGAAGCCTGACCCTCACCCGTGCCCTAATCCTAACCCATACACTAACACTAACCCGCGCCCTCACACACACGCTCCCTCTAAAGCGTTGCTGTACCCCCACCTGGACCCTAAACTGTCCCCGTCCCCTAACCCTAACCCTAGCCCTAACCCTAACCCTAACCCTTCCCAGAAGCCTGACCCTCACCCGTCCCCTAATCGTAACCCGTACGCGAACACTAACCCGCGCCCTCACACGCACGCTCCCCCTAAAGCGTTGCCGTACCCTCACCTGGACCCTAAACCGTCCCCGTCCCCTAACCCTAACCCTAGCCCGAACCCTAACCCTAACCCTTCCCCGAAGCCTGACCCTCACCCGTGCCCTAATCCTAACACGTACGCTAACACTAACCCGCGCCCTCACACGCACGCTCCCCCTAAAGCGTTGCCGTACCCTCACCTGGACCCTAAACCGTCCTCGTCCCCTAACCCTAACCCTAGCCCGAACCCTAACCCTAACCCTTCCCCGAAGCCTGACCCTCACCCGTGCCCTAATCCTAACCCGTACGCTAACACTAACCCGTGCCCTCACACGCAGGCTCCCCCTAAAGCATTGCCGTACCCTCACCTGGACCCTAAACCGTCCCCGTCCCCTAACCCTAACCCTAGCCCGAACCCTAACCCTAACCCTTCCCCGAAGCCTGACCCTCACCCGTCCCCTAATCCTAACCCGTACGCTAACACTAACCCGCGCCCTCACACGCACGCTCCCCCTAAAGCGTTGCCGTACCCTCACCTGGACCCTAAACCGTCCCCGTCCCCTAACCCTAACCCTAGCCCGAACCCTAACCCTAACCCTTCCCTGAAGCCTGACCCTCACCCGTCCCCTAATCCTACCCCGTACGCTAACACTAAGCCGCGCCCTCACACGCACGCTCCCCGTAAAGCGTTGCCGTACCCTCACCTGGACCCTAAACCGTCCCCGTCCCCTAACCCTAACCCTAGCCCGAACCCTAACCCTAACCCTTCCCCGAAGCCTGACCCTCACCCGTGCCCTAATCCTAACCCGTACGCTAACACTGACCCGCGCCCTCACACGCACGCTCCCCCTAAAGCGTTGCCGAACCCTCACCTGGACCCTAAACCGTCCCCGTCCCCTAACCCTAACCCTAGCCCGAACCCTAACCCTAACCCTTCCCCGAAGCCTGACCCTCACCCGTCCCATAATCCTAACCCGTACGCTAACACTAACCCGCGCCCTCACACGCACGCTCCCCCTAAAGCGTTGCCGTACCCTCACCTGGACCCTAAACCGTCCCCGTCCCCTAACCCTAACCCTAGCCCGAACCCTAACCCTAACCCTTCCCCGAAGCCTGACCCTCACCCGTGCCCTAATCCTAACCCGTACGCTAACACTAACCCGCGCCCTCACACGCACGCTCCCCCTAAAGCGTTGCCGTACCCTCACCTGGACCCTAAACCGTCGCCGTCCCCTAACCCTAACCCTAGCCCGAACCCTAACCCTTACCCTTCCCCGAAGCCTGACCCTCACCCGTGCCCTAATCCTAACCCGTACGCTAACACTAACCCGCGCCCTCACACGCACGCTCCCCCTAAAGCATTGCCATACCCTCACCTGGACCCTAAACCGTCCCCGTCCCCTAACCCTAACCCTAGCCCGAACCCTAACCCTAACCCTTCCCCGAAGCCTGACCCTCACCCGTGCCCTAATCCTAACCCGTACGCTAACACTAACCCGCGCCCTCACTCGCACGCTCCCCCTAAAGCGTTGCCGTACCCTCACCTGGACCCTAAACCGTCCCCGTCCCCTAAACCTAACCCTAGCCCGAACCCTAACCCTAACCCTTCCCCGAAGCCTGACCCTCACCCGTGCCCTAATCCTAACACGTACGCTAACACTAACCCGCGCCCTCACACACACGCTCCCCCTAAAGCGTTGCCGTACCCTCACCTGGACCCTAAACCGTCCCCGTCCCCTAACCCTAACCCTAGCCCGAACCCTAACCCTAACCCTTCCCCGAAGCCTGACCCTCACCCGTGCCCTAATCCTAACCCGTACGCTAACACTAACCCGCGCCCTCACACGCACTCTCCCCCTAAAGCATTGCCGTACCCTCACCTGGACCCTAAACCGTCCCCGTCCCCTAACCCTAACCCTAGCCCGAACCCTAACCCTAACCCTTCCCTGAAGCCTGACCCTCACCCGTGCCCTAATCCTAACCCGTACGCTAACACTAACCCGCGCCCTCACACGCACGCTCCCCCTAAACCGTTGCCGTACCCTCACCTGGACCCTAAACCGTCCCCGTCCCCTAACCCTAACCCTAGCCCGAACCCTAACCCTAACCCTTCCCCGAAGCCTGACCCTCACCCGTGCCCTAATCCTAACCCATACGCTAACACTAACCCGCGCCCTCACACGCACGCTCCCTCTAAAGCGTTGCCGTACCCCCACCTGGACCCTAAACCGTCCCCGTCCCCTAACCCTAACCCTAGCCCGAACCCTAACCCTAACCCTTCCCAGAAGCCTGACCCTCACCCGTCCCCTAATCGTAACCCGTACGCGAACACTAACCCGCGCCCTCACACGCACGCTCCCCCTAAAGCGTTGCCGTACCCTCACCTGGACCCTAAACCGTCCCCGTCCCCTAACCCTAACCCTAGCCCGAACCCTAACCCTAACCCTTCCCCGAAGCCTGACCCTCACCCGTGCCTTAATCCTAATCCGTACGCTAACACAAACCCGCGCCCTCACACGCACGCTCCCCCTAAAGCGTTGCCGTACCCTCACCTGGACCCTAAACCGTCCCCGTCCCCTAACCCTAACCCTAGCCCGAACCCTAACCCTAACCCTTCCCCGAAGCATGACCCTCACCCGTCCCCTATTCCTAACTCGTACGCTTAAACTAACCCACGCCCTCACACGCACGCTCCCCCTAAAGCGTTGCCATACCCTCACCTGGACCCTAAACCGTCCCCGTCCCCTAACCCTAACCCTAGCCCGAACCCTAACCCTAACCCTTCCCCGAAGCCTGACCCTCACCCGTCCCATAATCCTAACCCGTACGCTAACACTAACCCGCGCCCTCACATGCACGCTCCCCCTAAAGCGTTGCCGTACCCTCACCTGGACCCTAAACCGTCCCCGTCCCCTAACCCTAACCCTAGCCCGAACCCTAACCCTAACCCTTCCCCGAAGCCTGACCCTCACCCGTGCCCTAATCCTAACCCGTACGCTAACACTAACCCGCGCCCTCACACGCACGCTCCCCCTAAAGCGTTGCCGTACCCTCACCTGGACCCTAAACCGTCCCCGTCCCCTAACCCTAACCCTAGCCCGAACCCTAACCCTAACCCTTCCCCGAAGCCTGACCTTCACCCGTGCCCTAATCCTAACCCGTACGCTAACACTAACCCGCGCCCTCACACGCACGCTCCCCCTAAAGCGTTGCCGTACCCTCACCTGGACCCTAAACCGTCCCCGTCCCCTAACCCTAACCCTAGCCCGAACCCTAACCCTAACCCTTCCCCGAAGCCTGACCCTCACCCGTCCCATAATCCTAACCCGTACGCTAACACTAACCCGCGCCCTCACACGCACGCTCCCCCTAAAGCGTTGCCGTACCCTCACCTGGACCCTAAACCGTCCCCGTCCCCTAACCCTAACCCTAGCCCGAACCCTAACCCTAACCCTTCCCCGAAGCCTGACCCTCACCCGTCCCCTAATCGTAACCTGTACGCTAACACTAACCCGCGCCCTCACACGCACGCTCCCCCTAAAGCGTTGCCGTACCCTCACCTGGACCCTAAACCGTCCCCGTCCCCTAACCCTAACCCTAGCCCGAACCCTAACCCTAACCCTTCCCCGAAGCCTGACCCTCACCCGTGCCCTAATCCTAACCCGTACGCTAACACTAACCCGCGCCCTCACACGCACGCTCCCCCTAAAGCATTGCCGTACCCTCACCTGGACCCTAAACCGTCCCCGTCCCCTAACCCTAACCCTAGCCCGAACCCTAACCCTAACCCTTCCCCGAAGCCTGACCCTCACCCGTGCCCTAATTCTAACCCGTACGCTAACACTAACCCGCGCCCTCACACGCACGCTCCCCCTAAAGCGTTGCCGTACCCTCACCTGGACCCTAAACCGTCCCCGTCCCCTAACCCTAACCCTAGCCCGAACCCTAACCCTAACCCTTCCCCGAAGCCTGACCCTCACCCGTGCCCTAATCCTAACACGTACGCTAACACTAACCCGCGCCCTCACACGCACGCTCCCCCTAAAGCGTTGCCGTACCCTCACCTGGACCCTAAACCGTCCCCGTCCCCTAACCCTAACCCTAGCCCGAACCCTAACCCTAACCCTTCCCCGAAGCCTGACCCTCACCCGTGCCCTAATCCTAACCCGTACGCTAACACTAACCCGCGCCCTCACACGCAGGCTCCCCCTAAATCGTTGCCGTACCCTCACCTGGACCCTAAACCGTCCCTGTCCCCTAACCCTAACCCTAGCGCGAACCCTAACCCTAACCCTTCCCCGAAGCCTGACCCTCACCCGTCCCCTAATCCTAACCCGTACGCTAACACTAACCCGCGCCCTCACACGCACGCTCCCCCTAAAGCGTTGCCGTACCCTCACCTGGACCCTAAACCGTCCCCGTCCCCTAACCCTAACCCTAGCCCGAACCCTAACCCTAACCCTTCCCCGAAGCCTGACCCTCACCCGTGCCCTAATCCTAACCCGTACGCTAACACTAACCCGCGCCCTCACACGCACGCTCCCCCTAAAGCGTTGCCGTACCCTCACCTGGACCCTAAACCGTCCCCGTCCCCTAACCCTAACCCTAGCCCGAACCCTAACCCTAACCCTTCCCCGAAGCCTGACCCTCACCCGTCCCATAATCCTAACCCGTACGCTAACACTAACCCGCGCCCTCACACGCACGCTCCCCCTAAAGCGTTGCCGTACCCTCACCTGGACCCTAAACCGTCCCCGTCCCCTAACCCTAACCCTAGCCCGAACCCTAACCCTAACCCTTCCCCGAAGCCTGACCCTCACCCGTCCCCTAATCGTAACCTGTACGCTAACACTAACCCGCGCCCTCACACGCACGCTCCCCCTAAAGCGTTGCCGTACCCTCACCTGGACCCTAAACCGTCCCCGTCCCCTAACCCTAACCCTAGCCCGAACCCTAACCCTAACCCTTCCCCGAAGCCTGACCCTCACCCGTGCCCTAATCCTAACCCGTACGCTAACACTAACCCGCGCCCTCACACGCACGCTCCCCCTAAAGCATTGCCGTACCCTCACCTGGACCCTAAACCGTCCCCGTCCCCTAACCCTAACCCTAGCCCGAACCCTAACCCTAACCCTTCCCCGAAGCCTGACCCTCACCCGTGCCCTAATTCTAACCCGTACGCTAACACTAACCCGCGCCCTCACACGCACGCTCCCCCTAAAGCGTTGCCGTACCCTCACCTGGACCCTAAACCGTCCCCGTCCCCTAACCCTAACCCTAGCCCGAACCCTAACCCTAACCCTTCCCCGAAGCCTGACCCTCACCCGTGCCCTAATCCTAACACGTACGCTAACACTAACCCGCGCCCTCACACGCACGCTCCCCCTAAAGCGTTGCCGTACCCTCACCTGGACCCTAAACCGTCCCCGTCCCCTAACCCTAACCCTAGCCCGAACCCTAACCCTAACCCTTCCCCGAAGCCTGACCCTCACCCGTGCCCTAATCCTAACCCGTACGCTAACACTAACCCGCGCCCTCACACGCAGGCTCCCCCTAAATCGTTGCCGTACCCTCACCTGGACCCTAAACCGTCCCTGTCCCCTAACCCTAACCCTAGCGCGAACCCTAACCCTAACCCTTCCCCGAAGCCTGACCCTCACCCGTCCCCTAATCCTAACCCGTACGCTAACACTAACCCGCGCCCTCACACGCACGCTCCCCCTAAAGCGTTGCCGTACCCTCACCTGGACCCTAAACCGTCCCCGTCCCCTAACCCTAACCCTAGCCCGAACCCTAACCCTAACCCTTCCCCGAAGCCTGACCCTCACCCGTGCCCTAATCCTAACCCGTACGCTAACACTAACCCGCGCCCTCACACGCACGCTCCCCCTAAAGCGTTGCCGTACCCTCACCTGGACCCTAAACCGTCCCCGTCCCCTAACCCTAACCCTAGCCCGAACCCTAACCCTAACCCTTCCCCGAAGCCTGACCCTCACCCGTGCCCTAATCCTAACCCGTACGCTAACACTAACCCGCGCCCTCACACGCACGCTCCCCCTAAAGCGTTGCCGTACCCTCACCTGGACCCTAAACCGTCCCCGTCCCCTAACCCTAACCCTAGCCCGAACCCTAACCCTAACCCTTCCCCGAAGCCTGACCCTCACCCGTGCCCTAATCCTAACCCGTACGCTAACACTAACCCGCGCCCTCACTCGCACGCTCCCCCTAAAGCGTTGCCGTACCCTCACCTGGACCCTAAACCGTCCCCGTCCCCTAACCCTAACCCTAGCCCGAACCCTAACCCTAACCCTTCCCCGAAGCCTGACCCTCACCCGTGCCCTAATCCTAACCCGTACGCTAACACTAACCCGCGCCCTCACACGCACGCTCCCCCTAAAGCGTTGCCGTACCCTCACCTGGACCCTAAACCGTCCCCGTCCCCTAACCCTAACCCTAGCCCGAACCCTAACCCTAACCCTTCCCCGAAGCCTGACCCTCACCCGTGCCCTAATCCTAACACGTACGCTAACACTAACCCGCGCCCTCACACACACGCTCCCCCTAAAGCGTTGCCGTACCCTCACCTGGACCCTAAACCGTCCCCGTCCCCTAACCCTAACCCTAGCCCGAAACCTAACCCTAACCCTTCCCCGAAGCCTGACCCTCACCCGTGCCCTAATCCTAACCCGTACGCTAACACTAACCCGCGCCCTCACACGCACGCTCCCCCTAAAGCGTTGCCGTACCCTCACCTGGACCCTAAACCGTCCCCGTCCCCTAACCCTAACCCTAGCCCGAACCCTAACCCTAACCCTTCCCTGAAGCCTGACCCTCACCCGTGCCCTAATCCTAACCCGTACGCTAACACTAACCCGCGCCCTCACACGCACGCTCCCCCTAAACCGTTGCCGTACCCTCACCTGGACCCTAAACCGTCCCCGTACCCTAACCCTAACCCTAGCCCGAACCCTAACCCTAACCCTTCCCCGAAGCCTGACCCTCACCCGTGCCCTAATCCTAACCCATACGCTAACACTAACCCGCGCCCTCACACGCACGCTCCCCCTAAAGCGTTGCCGTACCCTCACCTGGACCCTAAACCGTCCCCGTCCCCTAACCCTAACCCTAGCCCGAACCCTAACCCTAACCCTTCCCCGAAGCCTGACCCTCACCCGTCCCCTAATCCTAACCCGTACGCTAACACTAACCCGCGCCCTCACACGCACGCTCCCCCTAAAGCGTTGCCGTACCCTCACCTGGACCCTAAACCGTCCCCGTCCCCTAACCCTAACCCTAGCCCGAACCCTAACCCTAACCCTTCCCCGAAGCCTGACCCTCACCCGTGCCCTAATCCTAACCCGTACGCTAACACTAACCCGCGCCCTCACACGCACGCTCCCCCTAAAGCGTTGCCGTACCCTCACCTGGACCCTAAACCGTCCCCGTCCCCTAACCCTAACCCTAGCCCGAACCCTAACCCTAACCCTTCCCCGAAGCCTGACCCTCACCCGTCCCATAATCCTAACCCGTACGCTAACACTAACCCGCGCCCTCACACGCACGCTCCCCCTAAAGCGTTGCCGTACCCTCACCTGGACCCTAAACCGTCCCCGTCCCCTAACCCTAACCCTAGCCCGAACCCTAACCCTAACCCTTCCCCGAAGCCTGACCCTCACCCGTCCCCTAATCGTAACCTGTACGCTAACACTAACCCGCGCCCTCACACGCACGCTCCCCCTAAAGCGTTGCCGTACCCTCACCTGGACCCTAAACCGTCCCCGTCCCCTAAACCTAACCCTAGCCCGAACCCTAACCCTAAACCTTCCCCGAAGCCTGACCCTCACCCGTGCCCTAATCCTAACCCGTACGCTAACACTAACCCGCGCCCTCACACGCACGCTCCCCCTAAAGCATTGCCGTACCCTCACCTGGACCCTAAACCGTCCCCGTCCCCTAACCCTAACCCTAGCCCGAACCCTAACCCTAACCCTTCCCCGAAGCCTGACCCTCACCCGTGCCCTAATCCTAACCCGTACGCTAACACTAACCCGCGCCCTCACACGCACGCTCCCCCTAAAGCGTTGCCGTACCCTCACCTGGACCCTAAACCGTCCCCGTCCCCTAACCCTAACCCTAGCCCGAACCCTAACCCTAACCCTTCCCCGAAGCCTGACCCTCACCCGTGCCCTAATCCTAACACGTACGCTAACACTAACCCGCGCCCTCACACGCACGCTCCCCCTAAAGCGTTGCCGTACCCTCACCTGGACCCTAAACCGTCCCCGTCCCCTAACCCTAACCCTAGCCCGAACCCTAACCCTAACCCTTCCCCGAAGCCTGACCCTCACCCGTGCCCTAATCCTAACCCGTACGCTAACACTAACCCGCGCCCTCACACGCAGGCTCCCCCTAAATCGTTGCCGTACCCTCACCTGGACCCTAAACCGTCCCTGTCCCCTAACCCTAACCCTAGCGCGAACCCTAACCCTAACCCTTCCCCGAAGCCTGACCCTCACCCCTCCCCTAATCCTAACCCGTACGCTAACACTAACCCGCGCCCTCACACGCACGCTCGCCCTAAAGCGTTGCCATACCCTCACCTGGACCCTAAACCGTCCCCGTCCCCTAACCCTAACCCTAGCCCGAACCCTAACCCTAACCCTTCCCCGAAGCCTGACCCTCACCCGTGCCCTAATCCTAACACGTACGCTAACACTAACCCGCGCCCTCACACGCACGCTCCCCCTAAAGCGTTGCCGTACCCTCACCTGGACCCTAAACCGTCCCCGTCCCCTAACCCTAACCCTAGCCCGAACCCTAACCCTAACCCTTCCCCGAAGCATGACCCTCACCCGTCCCCTATTCCTAACTCGTACGCTTAAACTAACCCACGCCCTCACACGCACGCTCCCCCTAAAGCGTTGCCATACCCTCACCTGGACCCTAAACCGTCCCCGTCCCCTAACCCTAACCCTAGCCCGAACCCTAACCCTAACCCTTCCCCGAAGCCTGACCCTCACCCGTCCCATAATCCTAACCCGTACGCTAACACTAACCCGCGCCCTCACACGCACGCTCCCCCTAAAGCGTTGCCGTACCCTCACCTGGACCCTAAACCGTCCCCGTCCCCTAACCCTAACCCTAGCCCGAACCCTAACCCTAACCCTTCCCCGAAGCCTGACCCTCACCCGTGCCCTAATCCTAACCCGTACGCTAACACTAACCCGCGCCCTCACACGCACGCTCCCCCTAAAGCGTTGCCGTACCCTCACCTGGACCCTAAACCGTCCCCGTCCCCTAACCCTAACCCTAGCCCGAACCCTAACCCTAACCCTTCCCCGAAGCCTGACCTTCACCCGTGCCCTAATCCTAACCCGTACGCTAACACTAACCCGCGCCCTCACACGCACGCTCCCCCTAAAGCGTTGCCGTACCCTCACCTGGACCCTAAACCGTCCCCGTCCCCTAACCCTAACCCTAGCCCGAACCCTAACCCTAACCCTTCCCCGAAGCCTGACCCTCAACCGTCCCATAATCCTAACCCGTACGCTAACACTAACCCGCGCCCTCACACGCACGCTCCCCCTAAAGCGTTGCCGTACCCTCACCTGGACCCTAAACCGTCCCCGTCCCCTAACCCTAACCCTAGCCCGAACCCTAACCCTAACCCTTCCCCGAAGCCTGACCCTCACCCGTCCCCTAATCGTAACCTGTACGCTAACACTAACCCGCGCCCTCACACGCACGCTCCCCCTAAAGCGTTGCCGTACCCTCACCTGGACCCTAAACCGTCCCCGTCCCCTAACCCTAACCCTAGCCCGAACCCTAACCCTAACCCTTCCCCGAAGCCTGACCCTCACCCGTGCCCTAATCCTAACCCGTACGCTAACACTAACCCGCGCCCTCACACGCACGCTCCCCCTAAAGCATTGCCGTACCCTCACCTGGACCCTAAACCGTCCCCGTCCCCTAACCCTAACACTAGCCCGAACCCTAACCCTAACCCTTCCCCGAAGCCTGACCCTCACCCGTGCCCTAATCCTAACCCGTACGCTAACACTAACCCGCGCCCTCAAACGCACGCTCCCCCTAAAGCGTTGCCGTACCCTCACCTGGACCCTAAACCGTCCCCGTCCCCTAACCCTAACCCTAGCCCGAACCCTAACCCTAACCCTTCCCCGAAGCCTGACCCTCACCCGTGCCCTAATCCTAACACGTACGCTAACACTAACCCGCGCCCTCACACGCACGCTCCCCCTAAAGCGTTGCCGTACCCTCACCTGGACCCTAAACCGTCCCCGTCCCCTAACCCTAACCCTAGCCCGAACCCTAACCCTAACCCTTCCCCGAAGCCTGACCCTCACCCGTGCCCTAATCCTAACCCGTACGCTAACACTAACCCGCGCCCTCACACGCAGGCTCCCCCTAAATCGTTGCCGTACCCTCACCTGGACCCTAAACCGTCCCTGTCCCCTAACCCTAACCCTAGCGCGAACCCTAACCCTAACCCTTCCCCGAAGCCTGACCCTCACCCGTCCCCTAATCCTAACCCGTACGCTAACACTAACCCGCGCCCTCACACGCACGCTCCCCCTAAAGCGTTGCCGTACCCTCACCTGGACCCTAAACCGTCCCCGTCCCCTAACCCTAACCCTAGCCCGAACCCTAACCCTAACCCTTCCCCGAAGCCTGACCCTCACCCGTGCCCTAATCCTAACCCGTACGCTAACACTAACCCGCGCCCTCACACGCACGCTCCCCCTAAAGCGTTGCCGTACCCTCACCTGGACCCTAAACCGTCCCCGTCCCCTAACCCTAACCCTAGCCCGAACCTTAACCCTAACCCTTCCCCGAAGCCTGACCCTCACCCGTGCCCTAATCCTAACCCGTACGCTAACACTAACCCGCGCCCTCACACGCACGCTCCCCCTAAAGCATTGCCGTACCCTCACCTGGACCCTAAACCGTCCCCGTCCCCTAACCCTAACCCTAGCCCGAACCCTAACCCTAACCCTTCCCCGAAGCCTGACCCTCACCCGTGCCCTAATCCTAACCCGTACGCTAACACTAACCCGCGCCCTCACTCGCACGCTCCCCCTAAAGCGTTGCCGTACCCTCACCTGGACCCTAAACCGTCCCCGTCCCCTAACCCTAACCCTAGCCCGAACCCTAACCCTAACCCTTCCCCGAAGCCTGACCCTCACCCGTGCCCTAATCCTAACCCGTACGCTAACACTAACCCGCGCCCTCACACGCACACTCCCCCTAAAGCGTTGCCGTACCCTCACCTGGACCCTAAACCGTCCCCGTCCCCTAACCCTAACCCTAGCCCGAACCCTAACCCTAACCCTTCCCCGAAGCCTGACCCTCACCCGTGCCCTAATCCTAACACGTACGCTAACACTAACCCGCGCCCTCACACACACGCTCCCCCTAAAGCGTTGCCGTACCCTCACCTGGACCTTAAACCGTCCCCGTCCCCTAACCCTAACCCTAGCCCGAACCCTAACCCTAACCCTTCCCCGAAGCCTGACCCTCACCCGTGCCCTAATCCTAACCCGTACGCTAACACTAACCCGCGCCCTCACACGCACGCTCCCCCTAAAGCGTTGCCGTACCCTCACCTGGACCCTAAACCGTCCCCGTCCCCTAACCCTAACCCTAGCCCGAACCCTAACCCTAACCCTTCCCTGAAGCCTGACCCTCACCCGTGCCCTAATCCTAACCCGTACGCTAACACTAACCCGCGCCCTCACACGCACGCTCCCCCTAAACCGTTGCCGTACCCTCACCTGGACCCTAAACCGTCCCCGTACCCTAACCCTAACCCTAGCCCGAACCCTAACCCTAACCCTTCCCCGAAGCCTGACCCTCACCCGTGCCCTAATCCTAACCCATACGCTAACACTAACCCGCGCCCTCACACGCACGCTCCCCCTAAAGCGTTGCCGTACCCTCACCTGGACCCTAAACCGTCCCCGTCCCCTAACCCTAACCCTAGCCCGAACCCTAACCCTAACCCTTCCCCGAAGCCTGACCCTCACCCGTGCCCTAATCCTAACCCGTACGCTAACACTAACCCGCGCCCTCACACGCACGCTCCCCCTAAAGCGTTGCCGTACCCTCACCTGGACCCTAAACCGTCCCCGTCCCCTAACCCTAACCCTAGCCCGAACCCTAACCCTAACCCTTCCCCGAAGCCTGACCCTCACCCGTCCCATAATCCTAACCCGTACGCTAACACTAACCCGCGCCCTCACACGCACGCTCCCCCTAAAGCGTTGCCGTACCCTCACCTGGACCCTAAACCGTCCCCGTCCCCTAACCCTAACCCTAGCCCGAACCCTAACCCTAACCCTTCCCCGAAGCCTGACCCTCACCCGTCCCCTAATCGTAACCTGTACGCTAACACTAACCCGCGCCCTCACACGCACGCTCCCCCTAAAGCGTTGCCGTACCCTCACCTGGACCCTAAACCGTCCCCGTCCCCTAACCCTAACCCTAGCCCGAACCCTAACCCTAAACCTTCCCCGAAGCCTGACCCTCACCCGTGCCCTAATCCTAACCCGTACGCTAACACTAACCCGCGCCCTCACACGCACGCTCCCCCTAAAGCATTGCCGTATCCTCACCTGGACCCTAAACCGTCCCCGTCCCCTAACCCTAACCCTAGCCCGAACCCTAACCCTAACCCTTCCCCGAAGCCTGACCCTCACCCGTGCCCTAATCCTAACCCGTACGCTAACACTAACCCGCGCCCTCACACGCACGCTCCCCCTAAAGCGTTGCCGTACCCTCACCTGGACCCTAAACCGTCCCCGTCCCCTAACCCTAACCCTAGCCCGAACCCTAACCCTAACCCTTCCCCGAAGCCTGACCCTCACCCGTGCCCTAATCCTAACACGTACGCTAACACTAACCCGCGCCCTCACACGCACGCTCCCCCTAAAGCGTTGCCGTACCCTCACCTGGACCCTAAACCGTCCCCGTCCCCTAACCCTAACCCTAGCCCGAACCCTAACCCTAACCCTTCCCCGAAGCCTGACCCTCACCCGTGCCCTAATCCTAACCCGTACGCTAACACTAACCCGCGCCCTCACACGCAGGCTCCCCCTAAATCGTTGCCGTACCCTCACCTGGACCCTAAACCGTCCCTGTCCCCTAACCCTAACCCTAGCGCGAACCCTAACCCTAACCCTTCCCCGAAGCCTGACCCTCACCCCTCCCCTAATCCTAACCCGTACGCTAACACTAACCCGCGCCCTCACACGCACGCTCCCCCTAAAGCGTTGCCGTACCCTCACCTGGACCCTAAACCGTCCCCGTCCCCTAACCCTAACCCTAGCCCGAACCCTAACCCTAGCCCTTCCCCGAAGCCTGACCCTCACCCGTGCCCTAATCCTAACCCGTACGCAAACACTAACCCGCGCCCTCACACGCACGCTCCCCCTAAAGCGTTGCCGTACCCTCACCTGGACCCTAAACCGTCCCCGTCCCCTAACCCTAACCCTAGCCCGAACCCTAACCCTAACCCTTCCCCGAAGCCTGACCCTCACCCGTGCCCTAATCCTAACCCGTTCGCTAACACTAACCCGCGCCCTCACTCGCACGCTCCCCCTAAAGCGTTGCCGTACCCTCACCTGGACCCTAAACCGTCCCCGTCCCCTAACCCTAACCCTAGCCCGAACCCTAACCCTAACCCTTCCCCGAAGCCTGACCCTCACCCGTGCCCTAATCCTAACCCGTACGCTAACACTAACCCGCGCCCTCACACGCACGCTCCCCCTAAAGCGTTGCCGTACCCTCACCTGGACCCTAAACCGTCCCCGTCCCCTAACCCTAACCCTAGCCCGAACCCTAACCCTAACCCTTCCCCGAAGCCTGACCCTCACCCGTGCCCTAATCCTAACACGTACGCTAACACTAACCCGCGCCCTCACACACACGCTCCCCCTAAAGCGTTGCCGTACCCTCACCTGGACCCTAAACCGTCCCCGTCCCCTAACCCTAACCCTAGCCCGAACCCTAACCCTAACCCTTCCCCGAAGCCTGACCCTCACCCGTGCCCTAATCCTAACCCGTACGCTAACACTAACCCGCGCCCTCACACGCACGCTCCCCCTAAAGCGTTGCCGTACCCTCACCTGGACCCTAAACCGTCCCCGTCCCCTAACCCTAACCCTAGCCCGAACCCTAACCCTAACCCTTCCCTGAAGCCTGACCCTCACCCGTGCCCTAATCCTAACCCGTACGCTAACACTAACCCGCGCCCTCACACGCACGCTCCCCCTAAACCGTTGCCGTACCCTCACCTGGACCCTAAACCGTCCCCGTACCCTAACCCTAACCCTAGCCCGAACCCTAACCCTAACCCTTCCCCGAAGCCTGACCCTCACCCGTGCCCTAATCCTAACCCATACGCTAACACTAACCCGCGCCCTCACACGCACGCTCCCCCTAAAGCGTTGCCGTACCCTCACCTGGACCCTAAACCGTCCCCGTCCCCTAACCCTAACCCTAGCCCGAACCCTAACCCTAACCCTTCCCCGAAGCCTGACCCTCACCCGTCCCCTAATCCTAACCCGTACGCTAACACTAACCCGCGCCCTCACACGCACGCTCCCCCTAAAGCGTTGCCGTACCCTCACCTGGACCCTAAACCGTCCCCGTCCCCTAACCCTAACCCTAGCCCGAACCCTAACCCTAACCCTTCCCCGAAGCCTGACCCTCACCCGTGCCCTAATCCTAACCCGTACGCTAACACTAACCCGCGCCCTCACACGCACGCTCCCCCTAAAGCGTTGCCGTACCCTCACCTGGACCCTAAACCGTCCCCGTCCCCTAACCCTAACCCTAGCCCGAACCCTAACCCTAACCCTTCCCCGAAGCCTGACCCTCACCCGTGCCCTAATCCTAACCCGTACGCTAACACTAACCCGCGCCCTCACACGCACGCTCCCCCTAAAGCGTTGCCGTACCCTCACCTGGACCCTAAACCGTCCCCGTCCCCTAACCCTAACCCTAGCCCGAACCCTAACCCTAACCCTTCCCCGAAGCCTGACCCTCACCCGTCCCCTAATCCTAACCCGTACGCTAACACTAACCCGCGCCCTCACACGCACGCTCCCCCTAAAGCGTTGCCGTACCCTCACCTGGACCCTAAACCGTCCCCGTCCCCTAACCCTAACCCTAGCCCGAACCCTAACCCTAACCCTTCCCCGAAGCCTGACCCTCACCCGTGCCCTAATCCTAACCCGTACGCTAACACTAACCCGCGCCCTCACACGCACGCTCCCCCTAAAGCATTGCCGTACCCTCACCTGGACACTAAACCGTCCCCGTCCCCTAACCCTAACCCTAGCCCGAACCCTAACCCTAACCCTTCCCCGAAGCCTGACCCTCACCCGTGCCCTAATCCTAACCCGTACGCTAACACTAACCCGCGCCCTCACACGCACGCTCCCCCTAAAGCGTTGCCGTACCCTCACCTGGACCCTAAACCGTCCCCGTCCCCTAACCCTAACCCTAGCCCGAACCCTAACCCTAACCCTTCCCCGAAGCCTGACCCTCACCCGTGCCCTAATCCTAACACGTACGCTAACACTAACCCGCGCCCTCACACGCACGCTCCCCCTAAAGCGTTGCCGTACCCTCACCTGGACCCTAAACCGTCCCCGTCCCCTAACCCTAACCCTAGCCCGAACCCTAACCCTAACCCTTCCCCGAAGCATGACCCTCACCCGTCCCCTACTCCTAACTCGTACGCTTAAACTAACCCACGCCCTCACACGCACGCTCCCCCTAAAGCGTTGCCATACCCTCACCTGGACCCTAAACCGTCCCCGTCCCCTAACCCTAACCCTAGCCCGAACCCTAACCCTAACCCTTCCCCGAAGCCTGACCCTCACCCGTCCCATAATCCTAACCCGTACGCTAACACTAACCCGCGCCCTCACACGCACGCTCCCCCTAAAGCGTTGCCGTACCCTCACCTGGACCCTAAACCGTCCCCGTCCCCTAACCCTAACCCTAGCCCGAACCCTAACCCTAACCCTTCCCCGAAGCCTGACCCTCACCCGTGCCCTAATCCTAACCCGTACGCTAACACTAACCCGCGCCCTCACACGCACGCTCCCCCTAAAGCGTTGCCGTACCCTCACCTGGACCCTAAACCGTCCCCGTCCCCTAACCCTAACCCTAGCCCGAACCCTAACCCTAACCCTTCCCCGAAGCCTGACCTTCACCCGTGCCCTAATCCTAACCCGTACGCTAACACTAACCCGCGCCCTCACACGCACGCTCCCCCTAAAGCGTTGCCGTACCCTCACCTGGACCCTAAACCGTCCCCGTCCCCTAACCCTAACCCTAGCCCGAACCCTAACCCTAACCCTTCCCCGAAGCCTGACCCTCACCCGTCCCATAATCCTAACCCGTACGCTAACACTAACCCGCGCCCTCACACGCACGCTCCCCCTAAAGCGTTGCCGTACCCTCACCTGGACCCTAAACCGTCCCCGTCCCCTAACCCTAACCCTAGCCCGAACCCTAACCCTAACCCTTCCCCGAAGCCTGACCCTCACCCGTCCCCTAATCATAACCTGTACGCTAACACTAACCCGCGCCCTCACACGCACGCTCCCCCTAAAGCGTTGCCGTACCCTCACCTGGACCCTAAACCGTCCCCGTCCCCTAACCCTAACCCTAGCCCGAACCCTAACCCTAACCCTTCCCCGAAGCCTGACCCTCACCCGTGCCCTAATCCTAACCCGTACGCTAACACTAACCCGCGCCCTCACACGCACGCTCCCCCTAAAGCATTGCCGTACCCTCACCTGGACCCTAAACCGTCCCCGTCCCCTAACCCTAACCCTAGCCCGAACCCTAACCCTAACCCTTCCCCGAAGCCTGACCCTCACCCGTGCCCTAATCCTAACCCGTACGCTAACACTAACCCGCGCCCTCACACGCACGCTCCCCCTAAAGCGTTGCCGTACCCTCACCTGGACCCTAAACCGTCCCCGTCCCCTAACCCTAACCCTAGCCCGAACCCTAACCCTAACCCTTCCCCGAAGCCTGACCCTCACCCGTGCCCTAATCCTAACACGTACGCTAACACTAACCCGCGCCCTCACACGCACGCTCCCCCTAAAGCGTTGCCGTACCCTCACCTGGACCCTAAACCGTCCCCGTCCCCTAACCCTAACCCTAGCCCGAACCCTAACCCTAACCCTTCCCCGAAGCCTGACCCTCACCCGTGCCCTAATCCTAACCCGTACGCTAACACTAACCCGCGCCCTCACACGCACGCTCCCCCTAAAGCGTTGCCGTACCCTCACCTGGACCCTAAACCGTCCCCGTCCCCTAACCCTAACCCTAGCCCGAACCCTAACCCTAACCCTTCCCCGAAGCCTGACCCTCACCCGTGCCCTAATCCTAACCCGTACGCTAACACTAACCCGCGCCCTCACACGCACGCTCCCCCTAAAGCGTTGCCGTACCCTCACCTGGACCCTAAACCGTCCCCGTCCCCTAACCCTAACCCTAGCCCGAACCCTAACCCTAACCCTTCCCCGAAGCCTGACCCTCACCCGTGCCCTAATCCTAACCCGTACGCTAACACTAACCCGCGCCCTCACTCGCACGCTCCCCCTAAAGCGTTGCCGTACCCTCACCTGGACCCTAAACCGTCCCCGTCCCCTAACCCTAACCCTAGCCCGAACCCTAACCCTAACCCTTCCCCGAAGCCTGACCCTCACCCGTGCCCTAATCCTAACCCGTACGCTAACACTAACCCGCGCCCTCACACGCACGCTCCCCCTAAAGCGTTGCCGTACCCTCACCTGGACCCTAAACCGTCCCCGTCCCCTAACCCTAACCCTAGCCCGAACCCTAACCCTAACCCTTCCCCGAAGCCTGACCCTCACCCGTGCCCTAATCCTAACACGTACGCTAACACTAACCCGCGCCCTCACACACACGCTCCCCCTAAAGCGTTGCCGTACCCTCACCTGGACCCTAAACCGTCCCCGTCCCCTAACCCTAACCCTAGCCCGAACCCTAACCCTAAACCTTCCCCGAAGCCTGACCCTCACCCGTGCCCTAATCCTAACCCGTACGCTAACACTAACCCGCGCCCTCACACGCACGCTCCCCCTAAAGCGTTGCCGTACCCTCACCTGGACCCTAAACCGTCCCCGTCCCCTAACCCTAACCCTAGCCCGAACCCTAACCCTAACCCTTCCCTGAAGCCTGACCCTCACCCGTGCCCTAATCCTAACCCGTACGCTAACACTAACCCGCGCCCTCACACGCACGCTCCCCCTAAACCGTTGCCGTACCCTCACCTGGACCCTAAACCGTCCCCGTCCCCTAACCCTAACCCTAGCCCGAACCCTAACCCTAACCCTTCCCCGAAGCCTGACCCTCACCCGTGCCCTAATCCTAACCCATACGCTAACACTAACCCGCGCCCTCACACGCACGCTCCCCCTAAAGCGTTGCCGTACCCTCACCTGGACCCTAAACCGTCCCCGTCCCCTAACCCTAACCCTAGCCCGAACCCTAACCCTAACCCTTCCCCGAAGCCTGACCCTCACCCGTCCCCTAATCCTAACCCGTACGCTAACACTAACCCGCGCCCTCACACGCACGCTCCCCCTAAAGCGTTGCCGTACCCTCACCTGGACCCTAAACGGTCCCCGTCCCCTAACCCTAACCCTAGCCCGAACCCTAACCCTAAACCTTCCCCGAAGCCTGACCCTCACCCGTGCCCTAATCCTAACCCGTACGCTAACACTAACCCGCGCCCTCACACGCACGCTCCCCCTAAAGCATTGCCGTACCCTCACCTGGACCCTAAACCGTCCCCGTCCCCTAACCCTAACCCTAGCCCGAACCCTAACCCTAACCCTTCCCCGAAGCCTGACCCTCACCCGTGCCCTAATCCTAACCCGTACGCTAACACTAACCCGCGCCCTCACACGCACGCTCCCCCTAAAGCGTTGCCGTACCCTCACCTGGACCCTAAACCGTCCCCGTCCCCTAACCCTAACCCTAGCCCGAACCCTAACCCTAACCCTTCCCCGAAGCCTGACCCTCACCCGTGCCCTAATCCTAACACGTACGCTAACACTAACCCGCGCCCTCACACGCACGCTCCCCCTAAAGCGTTGCCGTACCCTCACCTGGACCCTAAACCGTCCCCGTCCCCTAACCCTAACCCTAGCCCGAACCCTAACCCTAACCCTTCCCCGAAGCCTGACCCTCACCCGTGCCCTAATCCTAACCCGTACGCTAACACTAACCCGCGCCCTCACACGCAGGCTCCCCCTAAATCGTTGCCGTACCCTCACCTGGACCCTAAACCGTCCCTGTCCCCTAACCCTAACCCTAGCGCGAACCCTAACCCTAACCCTTCCCCGAAGCCTGACCCTCACCCCTCCCCTAATCCTAACCCGTACGCTAACACTAACCCGCGCCCTCACACGCACGCTCCCCCTAAAGCGTTGCCGTACCCTCACCTGGACCCTAAACCGTCCCCGTCCCCTAACCCTAACCCTAGCCCGAACCCTAACCCTAGCCCTTCCCCGAAGCCTGACCCTCACCCGTGCCCTAATCCTAACCCGTACGCAAACACTAACCCGCGCCCTCACACGCACGCTCCCCCTAAAGCGTTGCCGTACCCTCACCTGGACCCTAAACCGTCCCCGTCCCCTAACCCTAACCCTAGCCCGAACCCTAACCCTAACCCTTCCCCGAAGCCTGACCCTCACCCGTGCCCTAATCCTAACCCGTACGCTAACACTGACCCGCGCCCTCACACGCACGCTCCCCCTAAAGCGTTGCCGTACCCTCACCTGGACCCTAAACCGTCCCCGTCCCCTAACCCTAACCCTAGCCCGAACCCTAACCCTAACCCTTCCCCGAAGCCTGACCCTCACCCGTGCCCTAATCCTAACACGTACGCTAACACTAACCCGTGCCCTCACACACACGCTCCCCCTAAAGCGTTGCCGTACCCTCACCTGGACCCTAAACCGTCCCCGTCCCCTAACCCTAACCCTAGCCCGAACCCTAACCCTAACCCTTCCCCGAAGCCTGACCCTCACCCGTGCCCTAATCCTAACCCGTACGCTAACACTAACCCGCGCCCTCACACGCACGCTCCCCCTAAAGCGTTGCCGTACCCTCACCTGGACCCTAAACCGTCCCCGTCCCCTAACCCTAACCCTAGCCCGAACCCTAACCCTAACCCTTCCCCGAAGCCTGACCCTCACCCGTGCCCTAATCCTAACCCATACGCTAACACTAACCCGCGCCCTCACACGCACGCTCCCTCTAAAGCGTTGCCGTACCCCCACATGGACCCTAAACCGTCCCCGTCCCCTAACCCTAACCCTAGCCCGAACCCTAACCCTAACCCTTCCCCGAAGCCTGACCCTCACCCGTCCCCTAATCGTAACCCGTACGCGAACACTAACCCGCGCCCTCACACGCACGCTCCCCCTAAAGCGTTGCCGTACCCTCACCTGGACCCTAAACCGTCCCCGTCCCCTAACCCTAACCCTAGCCCGAACCCTAACCCTAACCCTTCCCCGAAGCCTGACCCTCACCCGTGCCCTAATCCTAATCCGTACGCTAACACTAACCCGCGCCCTCACACGCACGCTCCCCCTAAAGCGTTGCCGTACCCTCACCTGGACCCTAAACCGTCCCCGTCCCCTAACCCTAACCCTAGCCCGAACCCTAACCCTAACCCTTCCCCGAAGCATGACCCTCACCCGTCCCCTATTCCTAACTCGTACGCTTAAACTAACCCACGCCCTCACACGCACGCTCCCCCTAAAGCGTTGCCATACCCTCTCCTGGACCCTAAACCGTCCCCGTCCCCTAACCCTAACCCTAGCCCGAACCCTAACCCTAACCCTTCCCCGAAGCCTGACCCTCACCCGTGCCCTAATCCTAACCCGTACGCTAACACTAACCCGCGCCCTCACACGCACGCTCCCCCTAAAGCGTTGCCGTACCCTCACCTGGACCCTAAACCGTCCCCGTCCCCTAACCCTAACCCTAGCCCGAACCCTAACCCTAACCCTTCCCTGAAGCCTGACCCTCACCCGTGCCCTAATCCTAACCCATACGCTAACACTAACCCGCGCCCTCACACGCACGCTCCCTCTAAAGCGTTGCCGTACCCCCACCTGGACCCTAAACCGTCCCCGTCCCCTAACCCTAACCCTAGCCCGAACCCTAACCCTAACCCTTCCCAGAAGCCTGACCCTCACCCGTCCCCTAATCGTAACCCGTACGCGAACACTAACCCGCGCCCTCACACGCACGCTCCCCCTAAAGCGTTGCCGTACCCTCACCTGGACCCTAAACCGTCCCCGTCCCCTAACCCTAACCCTAGCCCGAACCCTAACCCTAACCCTTCCCCGAAGCCTGACCCTCACCCGTGCCCTAATCCTAATCCGTACGCTAACACTAAACCGCGCCCTCACACGCACGCTCCCCCTAAAGCGTTGCCGTACCCTCACCTGGACCCTAAACCGTCCCCGTCCCCTAACCCTAACCCTAGCCCGAACCCTAACCCTAACCCTTCCCCGAAGCATGACCCTCACCCGTCCCCTATTCCTAACTCGTACGCTTAAACTAACCCACGCCCTCACACGCACGCTCCCCCTAAAGCGTTGCCATACCCTCACCTGGACCCTAAACCGTCCCCGTCCCCTAACCCTAACCCTAGCCCGAACCCTAACCCTAACCCTTCCCCGAAGCCTGACCCTCACCCGTCCCATAATCCTAACCCGTACGCTAACACTAACCCGCGCCCTCACACGCACGCTCCCCCTAAAGCGTTGCCGTACCCTCACCTGGACCCTAAACCGTCCCCGTCCCCTAACCCTAACCCTAGCCCGAACCCTAACCCTAACCCTTCCCCGAAGCCTGACCCTCACCCGTGCCCTAATCCTAACCCTTACGCTAACACTAACCCGCGCCCTCACACGCACGCTCCCCCTAAAGCGTTGCCGTACCCTCACCTGGACCCTAAACCGTCCCCGTCCCCTAACCCTAACCCTAGCCCGAACCCTAACCCTAACCCTTCCCCGAAGCCTGACCCTCACCCGTGCCCTAATCCTAACCCGTACGCTAACACTAACCCGCGCCCTCACACGCACGCTCCCCCTAAAGCGTTGCCGTACCCTCACCTGGACCCTAAACCGTCCCCGTCCCCTAACCCTAACCCTAGCCCGAACCCTAACCGTAACACTTCCCCGAAGCCTGACCCTCACCCGTGCCCTAATCCTAACACGTACGCTAACACTAACCCGCGCCCTCACACGCACGCTACCCCTAAAGCGTTGCCGTACCCTCACCTGGACCCTAAACCGTCCCCGTCCCCTAACCCTAACCCTAGCCCGAACCCTAACCCTAACCCTTCCCCGAAGCCTGACCCTCAGCCGTGCCCTAATCCTAACACGTACGCTAACACTAACCCGCGCCCTCACACGCAGGCTCCCCCTAAATCGTTGCCGTACCCTCACCTGGACCCTAAACCGTCCCTGTCCCCTAACCCTAACCCTAGCGCGAACCCTAACCCTAACCCTTCCCCGAAGCCTGACCCTCACCCGTCCCCTAATCCTAACCCGTACGCTAACACTAACCCGCGCCCTCACACGCACGCTCCCCCTAAAGCGTTGCCGTACCCTCACCTGGACCCTAAACCGTCCCCGTCCCCTAACCCTAACCCTAGCCCGAACCCTAACCCTAACCCTTCCCCGAAGCCTGACCCTCACCCGTCCCCTAATCCTAACCCGTACGCTAACACTAACCCGCGCCCTCACACGCACGCTCCCCCTAAAGCGTTGCCGTACCCTCACCTGGACCCTAAACCGTCCCCGTCCCCTAACCCTAACCCTAGCCCGAACCCTAACCCTAACCCTTCCCCAAAGCCTGACCCTCACCCGTGCCCTAATCCTAACCCATACGCTAACAGTAACCCGCGCCCTCACACGCACGCTCCCTCTAAAGCGTTGCCGTACCCTCACCTGGACCCTAAACCGTCCCCGTCCCCTAACCCTAACCCTAGCCCGAACCCTAACCCTAACCCTTCCCCGAAGCCTGACCCTCACCCGTCCCCTAATCGTAACCCGTACGTGAACACTAACCCGCGCCCTCACACGCATGCTCCCCCTAAAGCATTGCCGTACCCTCACCTGGACCCTAAACCGTCCCCGTCCCCTAACCCTAACCCTAGCCCGAACCCTAACCCTAACCCTTCCCCGAAGCCTGACACTCATCCGTGCCCTATTCCTAACACGTACGCTAACACTAACCCGCGCCCTCACACACACGCTCCCCCTAAAGCGTTGCCGTACCCTCACCTGGACCCTAAACCGTCCCCGTCCCCTAACCCTAACCCTAGCCCGAACCCTAACCCTAACCCTTCCCCGAAGCCTGACCCTCACCCGTCCCCTAATCCTAACCCGTACGCTAAAACTAAGCCACGCCCTCACACGCACGCTCCCCCTAAAGCGTTGCCGTACCCTCACCTGGACCCTAAACCGTCCCCGTCCCCTAACCCTAACCCTAGCCCGAACCCTAACCCTAACCCTTCCCCGAAGCCTGACCCTCACCCGTCCCCTAATCCTAACCCGTACGCTAACACTAACCCGCGCCCTCACACGCACGCTCCCCCTAAAGCGTTGCCGTACCCTCACCTGGACCCTAAACCGTCCCCGTCCCCTAACCCTAACCCTAGCCCGAACCCTAACCCTAACCCTTCCCCGAAGCCTGACCCTCACCCGTCCCCTAATCCTAACCCGTACGCTAACACTAACCCGCGCCCTCACACGCACGCTCCCCCTAAAGCGTTGCCGTACCCTCACCTGGACCCTAAACCGTCCCCGTCCCCTAACCCTAACCCTAGCCCGAAACCTAACCCTAACCCTTCCCCGAAGCCTGACCCTCACCCGTCCCCTAATCCTAACCCGTACGCTAACACTAACCTGCGCCCTCACACGCACGCTCCCCCTAAAGCGTTGCCGTACCCTCACCTGGACCCTAAACCGTCCCCGTCCCCTAACCCTAACCCTAGCCCGAACCCTAACCCTAACCCTTCCCCGAAGCCTGACCCTCACCCGTCCCCTAATCCTAATCCGTACGCTAACACTAACCCGCGCCCTCACACGCACGCTCCCCCTAAAGCGTTGCCGTACCCTCACCTGGACCCTAAACCGTCCCCGTCCCCTAACCCTAACCCTAGCCCGAACCCTAACCCTAACCCTTCCGCGAAGCATGACCCTCACCCGTCCCCTATTCCTAACTCGTACGCTTAAACTAACCCACGCCCTCACACGCACGCTCCCCCTAAAGCGTTGCCGTACCCTCACCTGGACCCTAAACTGTCCCCGTCCCCTAACCCTAACCCTAGCCCGAACCCTAACCCTAACCCTTCCCCGAAGCCTGACCCTCACCCGTCCCCTAATCCTAACCCGTACGCTAACACTAACCCGCGCCCTCACACGCACGCTCCCCCTAAAGCGTTGCCGTACCCTCACCTGGACCCTAAACCGTCCCCGTCCCCTAACCCTAACCCTAGCCCGAACCCTAACCCTAACCCTTCCCCGAAGCCTGACCCTCACCCGTGCCCTAATCCTAACACGTACGCTAACACTAACCCGCGCCCTCACACGCACGCTCCCCCTAAAGCGTTGCCGTACCCTCACCTGGACCCTAAACCGTCCCCGTCCCCTAACCCTAACCCTAGCCCGAACCCTAACCCTAACCCTTCCCCGAAGCCTGACCCTCACCCGTGCCCTAATCCTAACCCGTACGCTAACACTAACCCGCGCCCTCACACGCAGGCTCCCCCTAAATCGTTGCCGTACCCTCACCTGGACCCTAAACCGTCCCTGTCCCCTAACCCTAACCCTAGCGCGAACCCTAACCCTAACCCTTCCCCGAAGCCTGACCCTCACCCGTCCCCTAATCCTAACCCGTACGCTAACACTAACCCGCGCCCTCACACGCACGCTCCCCCTAAAGCGTTGCCGTACCCTCACCTGGACCCTAAACCGTCCCCGTCCCCTAACCCTAACCCTAGCCCGAACCCTAACCCTAACCCTTCCCCGAAGCCTGACCCTCACCCGTCCCCTAATCGTAACCCGTACGCGAACACTAACCCGCGCCCTCACACGCACGCTCCCCCTAAAGCGTTGCCGTACCCTCACCTGGACCCTAAACCGTCCCCGTCCCCTAACCCTAACCCTAGCCCGAACCCTAACCCTAACCCTTCCCCGAAGCCTGACCCTCACCCGTGCCCTAATCCTAATCCGTACGCTAACACTAACCCGCGCCCTCACACGCACGCTCCCCCTAAAGCGTTGCCGTACCCTCACCTGGACCCTAAACCGTCCCCGTCCCCTAACCCTAACCCTAGCCCGAACCCTAACCCTAACCCTTCCCCGAAGCATGACCCTCACCCGTCCCCTATTCCTAACTCGTACGCTTAAACTAACCCACGCCCTCACACGCACGCTCCCCCTAAAGCGTTGCCATACCCTCACCTGGACCCTAAACCGTCCCCGTCCCCTAACCCTAACCCTAGCCCGAACCCTAACCCTAACCCTTCCCCGAAGCCTGACCCTCACCCGTCCCATAATCCTAACCCGTACGCTAACACTAACCCGCGCCCTCACACGCACGCTCCCCCTAAAGCGTTGCCGTACCCTCACCTGGACCCTAAACCGTCCCCGTCCCCTAACCCTAACCCTAGCCCGAACCCTAACCCTAACCCTTCCCCGAAGCCTGACCCTCACCCGTGCCCTAATCCTAACCCGTACGCTAACACTAACCCGCGCCCTCACACGCACGCTCCCCCTAAAGCGTTGCCGTACCCTCACCTGGAACCTAAACCGTCCCCGTCCCCTAACCCTAACCCTAGCCCGAACCCTAACCCTAACCCTTCCCCGAAGCCTGACCCTCACCCGTGCCCTAATCCTAACCCGTACGCTAACACTAACCCGCGCCCTCACACGCACGCTCCCCCTAAAGCGTTGCCGTACCCTCACCTGGACCCTAAACCGTCCCCGTCCCCTAACCCTAACCCTAGCCGAACCCTAACCCTAACCCTTCCCCGAAGCCTGACCCTCACCCGTCCCATAATCCTAACCCGTACGCTAACACTAACCCGCGCCCTCACACGCACGCTCCCCCTAAAGCGTTGCCGTACCCTCACCTGGACCCTAAACCGTCCCCGTCCCCTAACCCTAACCCTAGCCCGAACCCTAACCCTAACCCTTCCCCGAAGCCTGACCCTCACCCGTGCCCTAATCCTAACCCGTACGCTAACATTAACCCGCGCCCTCACACGCACGCTCCCCCTAAATCATTGCCGTACCCTCACCTGGACCCTAAACCGTCCCCGTCCCCTAACCCTAACCCTAGCCCGAACCCTAACCCTAACCCTTCCCCGAAGCCTGACCCTCACCCGTCCCCTAATCCTAACCCGTACGCTAACACTAACCCGCGCCCTCACACGCACGCTCCCCCTAAAGCGTTGCCGTACCCTCACCTGGACCCTAAACAGTCCCCGTCCCCTAACCCTAACCCTAGCCCGAACCCTAACCCTAACCCTTCCCCGAAGCCTGACCCTCACCCGTGCCCTAATCCTAACCCGTACGCTAACACTAACCCGCGCCCTCACACGCACGCTCCCCCTAAAGCGTTGCCGTACCCTCACCTGGACCCTAAACCGTCCCCGTCCCCTAACCCTAACCCTAGCCCGAACCCTAACCCTAACCCTTCCCCGAAGCCTGACCCTCACCCGTGCCCTAATCCTAACCCGTACGCTAACACTAACCCGCGCCCTCACACGCACGCTCCCCCTAAAGCGTTGCCATACCCTCACCTGGACCCTAAACCGTCCCCGTCCCCTAACCCTAACCCTAGCCCGAACCCTAACCCTAACCCTTCCCCAAAGCCTGACCCTCACCCGTGCCCTAATCCTAACCCATACGCTAACAGTAACCCGCGCCCTCAAACGCACGCTCCCTCTAAAGCGTTGCCGTACCCTCACCTGGACCCTAAACCGTCCCCGTCCCCTAACCCTAACCCTAGCCCGAACCCTAACCCTAACCCTTCCCCGAAGCCTGACCCTCACCCGTCCCCTAATCGTAACCCGTACGCGAACACTAACCCGCGCCCTCACACGCATGCTCCCCCTAAAGCATTGCCGTACCCTCACCTGGACCCTAAACCGTCCCCGTCCCCTAACCCTAACCCTAGCCCGAACCCTAACCCTAACCCTTCCCCGAAGCCTGACACTCATCCGTGCCCTAATCCTAACACGTACGCTAACACTAACCCGCGCCCTCACACACACGCTCCCCCTAAAGCGTTGCCGTACCCTCACCTGGACCCTAAACCGTCCCCGTCCCCTAACCCTAACCCTAGCCCGAACCCTAACCCTAACCCTTCCCCGAAGCCTGACCCTCACCCGTCCCCTAATCCTAACCCGTACGCTAAAAGTAAGCCACGCCCTCACACGCACGCTCCCCCTAAAGCGTTGCCGTACCCTCACCTGGACCCTAAACCGTCCCCGTCCCCTAACCCTAACCCTAGCCCGAACCCTAACCCTAACCCTTCCCCGAAGCCTGACCCTCACCCGTCCCCTAATCCTAACCCGTACGCTAACACTAACCCGCGCCCTCACACGCACGCTCCCCCTAAAGCGTTGCCGTACCCTCACCTGGACCCTAAACCGTCCCCGTCCCCTAACCCTAACCCTAGCCCGAACCCTAACCCTAACCCTTCCCCGAAGCCTGACCCTCACCCGTCCCCTAATCCTAACCCGTACGCTAACACTAACCCGCGCCCTCACACGCACGCTCCCCCTAAAGCGTTGCCGTACCCTCACCTGGACCCTAAACCGTCCCCGTCCCCTAACCCTAACCCTAGCCCGAAACCTAACCCTAACCCTTCCCCGAAGCCTGACCCTCACCCGTCCCCTAATCCTAACCCGTACGCTAACACTAACCTGCGCCCTCACACGCACGCTCCCCCTAAAGCGTTGCCGTACCCTCACCTGGACCCTAAACCGTCCCCGTCCCCTAACCCTAACCCTAGCCCGAACCCTAACCCTAACCCTTCCCCGAAGCCTGACCCTCACCCGTCCCCTAATCCTAATCCGTACGCTAACACTAACCCGCGCCCTCACACGCACGCTCCCCCTAAAGCGTTGCCATACCCTCACCTGGACCCTAAACCGTCCCCGTCCCCTAACCCTAACCCTAGCCCGAACCCTAACCCTAACCCTTCCGCGAAGCATGACCCTCACCCGTCCCCTATTCCTAACTCGTACGCTTAAACTAACCCGCGCCCTCACACGCACGCTCCCCCTAAAGCGTTGCCGTACCCTCACCTGGACCCTAAACCGTCCCCGTCCCCTAACCCTAACCCTAGCCTGAACCCTAACCCTAACCCTTCCCCGAAGCCTGACCCTCACCCGTGCCCTAATCCTAACCCGTACGCTAACACTGACCCGCGCCCTCACACGCACGCTCCCCCTAAAGCGTTGCCATACCCTCACCTGGACCCTAAACCGTCCCCGTCCCCTAACCCTAACACTAGCCCGAACCCTAACCCTAACCCTTCCCCGAAGCCTGACCCTCACCCGTCCCATAATCCTAACCCGTACGCTAACACTAACCCGCGCCCTCACACGCACGCTCCCCCTAAAGCGTTGCCGTACCCTCACCTGGACCCTAAACCGTCCCCGTCCCCTAACCCTAACCCTAGCCCGAACCCTAACCCTAACCCTTCCCCGAAGCCTGACCCTCACCCGTCCCCTAATCGTAACCTGTACGCTAACACTAACCCGCGCCCTCACACGCACGCTCCCCCTAAAGCGTTGCCGTACCCTCACCTGGACCCTAAACCGTCCCCGTCCCCTAACCCTAACCCTAGCCCGAACCCTAACCCTAACCCTTCCCCGAAGCCTGACCCTCACCCGTGCCCTAATCCTAACCCGTACGCTAACACTAACCCGCGCCCTCACACGCACGCTCCCCCTAAAGCGTTGCCATACCCTCACCTGGACCCTAAACCGTCCCCGTCCCCTAACCCTAACCCTAGCCCGAACCCTAACCCTAACCCTTCCCCGAAGCCTGACCCTCACCCGTGCCCTAATCCTAACCCGTACGCTAACACTAACCCGCGCCCTCACACGCACGCTCCCCCTAAAGCGTTGCCGTACCCTCACCTGGACCCTAAACCGTCCCCGTCCCCTAACCCTAACCCTAGCCCGAACCCTAACCCTAACCCTTCCCCAAAGCCTGACCCTCACCCGTGCCCTAATCCTAACCCATACGCTAACAGTAACCCGCGCCCTCAAACGCACGCTCCCTCTAAAGCGTTGCCGTACCCTCACCTGGACCCTAAACCGTCCCCGTCCCCTATCCCTAACCCTAGCTCGAACCCTAACCCTAACCCTTCCCCGAAGCCTGACCCTCACCCGTCCCCTAATCGTAACCCGTACGCGAACACTAACCCGCGCCCTCACACGCATGCTCCCCCTAAAGCATTGCCGTACCCTCACCTGGACCCTAAACCGTCCCCGTCCCCTAACCCTAACCCTAGCCCGAACCCTAACCCTAACCCTTCCCCGAAGCCTGACACTCATCCGTGCCCTAATCCTAACACGTACGCTAACACTAACCCGCGCCCTCACACACACGCTCCCCCTAAAGCGTTGCCGTACCCTCACCTGGACCCTAAACCGTCCCCGTCCCCTAACCCTAACCCTAGCCCGAACCCTAACCCTAACCCTTCCCCGAAGCCTGACCCTCACCCGTCCCCTAATCCTAACCCGTACGCTAAAACTAAGCCACGCCCTCACACGCAAGCTCCCCCTAAAGCGTTGCCGTACCCTCACCTGGACCCTAAACCGTCCCCGTCCCCTAACCCTAACCCTAGCCCGAACCCTAACCCTAACCCTTCCCCGAAGCCTGACCCTCACCCGTCCCCTAATCCTAACCCGTACGCTAACACTAACCCGCGCCCTCACACGCACGCTCCCCCTAAAGCGTTGCCGTACCCTCACCTGGACCCTAAACCGTCCCCGTCCCCTAACCCTAACCCTAGCCCGAACCCTAACCCTAACCCTTCCCCGAAGCCTGACCCTCACCCGTCCCCTAATCCTAACCCGTACGCTAACACTAACCCGCGCCCTCACACGCACGCTCCCCCTAAAGCGTTGCCGTACCCTCACCTGGACCCTAAACCGTCCCCGTCCCCTAACCCTAACCCTAGCCCGAAACCTAACCCTAACCCTTCCCCGAAGCCTGACCCTCACCCGTCCCCTAATCCTAACCCGTACGCTAACACTAACCTGCGCCCTCACACGCACGCTCCCCCTAAAGCGTTGCCGTACCCTCACCTGGACCCTAAACCGTCCCCGTCCCCTAACCCTAACCCTAGCCCGAACCCTAACCCTAACCCTTCCCCGAAGCCTGACCCTCACCCGTCCCCTAATCCTAATCCGTACGCTAACACTAACCCGCGCCCTCACACGCACGCTCCCCCTAAAGCGTTGCCGTACACTCACCTGGACCCTAAACCGTCCCCGTCCCCTAACCCTAACCCTAGCCCGAACCCTAACCCTAACCCTTCCGCGAAGCATGACCCTCACCCGTCCCCTATTCCTAACTCGTACGCTTAAACTAACCCACGCCCTCACACGCACGCTCCCCCTAAAGCGTTGCCGTACCCTCACCTGGACCCTAAACTGTCCCCGTCCCCTAACCCTAACCCTAGCCCGAACCCTAACCCTAACCCTTCCCCGAAGCCTGACCCTCACCCGTCCCATAATCCTAACCCGTACGCTAACACTAACCCGCGCCCTCACACGCACGCTCCCCCTAAAGCGTTGCCGTACCCTCACCTGGACCCTAAACCGTCCCCGTCCCCTAACCCTAACCCTAGCCCGAACCCTAACCCTAACCCTTCCCCGAAGCCTGACCCTCACCCGTGCCCTAATCCTAACCCGTACGCTAACACTAACCCGCGCCCTCACACGCACGCTCCCCCTAAAGCGTTGCCGTACCCTCACCTGGACCCTAAACCGTCCCCGTCCCCTAACCCTAACCCTAGCCCGAACCCTAACCCTAACCCTTCCCCGAAGCCTGACCCTCACCCGTGCCCTAATCCTAACCCGTACGCTAACACTAACCCGCGCCCTCACACGCACGCTCCCCCTAAAGCGTTGCCGTACCCTCACCTGGACCCTAAACCGTCCCCGTCCCCTAACCCTAACCCTAGCCCGAACCCTAACCCTAACCCTTCCCCGAAGCCTGACCCTCACCCGTCCCCTAATCCTAACCCGTACGCTAACACTAACCCGTGCCCTCACACACACGCTCCCCCTAAAGCGTTGCCGTACCCTCACCTGGACCCTAAACCGTCCCCGTCCCCTAACCCTAACCCTAGCCCGAACCCTAACCCTAACCCTTCCCTGAAGCCTGACCCTCACCCGTCCCCTAATCCTACCCCGTACGCTAACACTAACCCGCGCCCTCACACGCACGCTCCCCGTAAAGCGTTGCCGTACCCTCACCTGGACCCTAAACCGTCCCCGTCCCCTAACCCTAACCCTAGCCCGAACCCTAACCCTAACCCTTCCCCGAAGCCTGACCCTCACCCGTGCCCTAATCCTAACCCGTACGCTAACACTGACCCGCGCCCTCACACGCACGCTCCCCCTAAAGCGTTGCCATACCCTCACCTGGACCCTAAACCGTCCCCGTCCCCTAACCCTAACACTAGCCCGAACCCTAACCCTAACCCTTCCCCGAAGCCTGACCCTCACCCGTGCCCTAATCCTAACCCGTACGCTAACACTAACCCGCGCCCTCACACGCACGCTCCCCCTAAAGCGTTGCCGTACCCTCACCTGGACCCTAAACCGTCCCCGTCCCCTAACCCTAACCCTAGCCCGAACCCTAACCCTAACCCTTCCCCGAAGCCTGACCCTCACCCGTGCCCTAATCCTAACCCGTACGCTAACACTAACCCGCGCCCTCACACGCACGCTCCCCCTAAAGCGTTGCCGTACCCTCACCTGGACCCTAAACCGTCCCCGTCCCCTAACCCTAACCCTAGCCCGAACCCTAACCCTAACCCTTCCCCAAAGCCTGACCCTCACCCGTGCCCTAATCCTAACCCATACGCTAACAGTAACCCGCGCCCTCAAACGCACGCTCCCTCTAAAGCGTTGCCGTACCCTCACCTGGACCCTAAACCGTCCCCGTCCCCTAACCCTAACCCTAGCCCGAACCCTAACCCTAACCCTTCCCCGAAGCCTGACCCTCACCCGTCCCCTAATCGTAACCCGTACGCGAACACTAACCCGCGCCCTCACACGCATGCTCCCCCTAAAGCATTGCCGTACCCTCACCTGGACCCTAAACCGTCCCCGTCCCCTAACCCTAACCCTAGCCCGAACCCTAACCCTAACCCTTCCCCGAAGCCTGACACTCATCCGTGCCCTAATCCTAACACGTACGCTAACACTAACCCGCGCCCTCACACACACGCTCCCCCTAAAGCGTTGCCATACCCTCACCTGGACCCTAAACCGTCCCCGTCCCCTAACCCTAACCCTAGCCCGAACCCTAACCCTAACCCTTCCCCGAAGCCTGACCCTCACCCGTCCCCTAATCCTAACCCGTACGCTAAAACTAAGCCACGCCCTCACACGCACGCTCCCCCTAAAGCGTTGCCGTACCCTCACCTGGACCCTAAACCGTCCCCGTCCCCTAACCCTAACCCTAGCCCGAACCCTAACCCTAACCCTTCCCCGAAGCCTGACCCTCACCCGTCCCCTAATCCTAACCCGTACGCTAACACTAACCCGCGCCCTCACACGCACGCTCCCCCTAAAGCGTTGCCGTACCCTCACCTGGACCCTAAACCGTCCCCGTCCCCTAACCCTAACCCTAGCCCGAACCCTAACCCTAACCCTTCCCCGAAGCCTGACCCTCACCCGTCCCCTAATCCTAACCCGTACGCTAACACTAACCCGCGCCCTCACACGCACGCTCCCCCTAAAGCGTTGCCGTACCCTCACCTGGACCCTAAACCGTCCCCGTCCCCTAACCCTAACCCTAGCCCGAAACCTAACCCTAACCCTTCCCTGAAGCCTGACCCTCACCCGTGCCCTAATCCTAACCCGTACGCAAACACTAACCCGCGCCCTCACACGCACGCTCCCCCTAAAGCGTTGCCGTACCCTCACCTGGACCCTAAACCGTCCCCGTCCCCTAACCCTAACCCTAGCCCGAACCCTAACCCTAACCCTTCCCCGAAGCCTGACCCTCACCCGTGCCCTAATCCTAACCCATACGCTAACACTAACCCGCGCCCTCACACGCACGCTCCCTCTAAAGCGTTGCCGTACCCCCACCTGGACCCTAAACCGTCCCCGTCCCCTAACCCTAACCCTAGCCCGAACCCTAACCCTAACCCTTCCCCGAAGCCTGACCCTCACCCGTCCCCTAATCGTAACCCGTACGCGAACACTAACCCGCGCCCTCACACGCACGCTCCCCCTAAAGCGTTGCCGTACCCTCACCTGGACCCTAAACCGTCCCCGTCCCCTAACCCTAACCCTAGCCCGAACCCTAACCCTAACCCTTCCCCGAAGCCTGACCCTCACCCGTGCCCTAATCCTAATCCTTACGCTAACACTAACCCGCGCCCTCACACGCACGCTCCCCCTAAAGCGTTGCCATACCCTCACCTGGACCCTAAACCGTCCCCGTCCCCTAACCCTAACCCTAGCCCGAACCCTAACCCTAACCCTTCCCCGAAGCATGACCCTCACCCGTCCCCTATTCCTAACTCGTACGCTTAAACTAACCCACGCCCTCACACGCACGCTCCCCCTAAAGCGTTGCCATACCCTCACCTGGACCCTAAACCGTCCCCGTCCCCTAACCCTAACCCTAGCCCGAACCCTAACCCTAACCCTTCCCCGAAGCCTGACCCTCACCCGTGCCCTAATCCTAGCCCGTACGCTAACACTAACCCGCGCCCTCACACGCACGCTCCCCCTAAAGCGTTGCCGTACCCTCACCTGGACCCTAAACCGTCCCCGTCCCCTAACCCTAACCCTAGCCCGAACCCTAACCCTAACCCTTCCCTGAAGCCTGACCCTCACCCGTGCCCTAATCCTAACCCGTACGCTAACACTAACCCGCGCCCTCACACGCACGCTCCCCCTAAAGCGTTGCCGTACCCTCACCTGGACCCTAAACCGTCCCCGTCCCCTAACCCTAACCCTAGCCCGAACCCTAACCCTAACCCTTCCCCGAAGCCTGTCCCTCACCCGTGCCCTTATCCTAACCCATACGCTAACACTAACCCGCGCCCTCACACGCACGCTCCCTCTAAAGCGTTGCCGTACCCCCACCTGGACCCTAAACCGTCCCCGTCCCCTAACCCTAACCCTAGCCCGAACCCTAACCCTAACCCTTCCCCGAAGCCTGACCCTCACCCGTCCCCTAATCGTAACCCGTACGCGAACACTAACCCGCGCCCTCACACGCACGCTCCCCCTAAAGCGTTGCCGTACCCTCACCTGGACCCTAAACCGTCCCCGTCCCCTAACCCTAACCCTAGCCCGAACCCTAACCCTAACCCTTCCCCGAAGCATGACCCTCACCCGTCCCCTATTCCTAACTCGTACGCTTAAACTAACCCACGCCCTCACACGCACGCTCCCCCTAAAGCGTTGCCATACCCTCACCTGGACCCTAAACCGTCCCCGTCCCCTAACCCTAACCCTAGCCCGAACCCTAACCCTAACCCTTCCCCGAAGCCTGACCCTCACCCGTCCCATAATCCTAACCCGTACGCTAACACTAACCCGCGCCCTCACACGCACGCTCCCCCTAAAGCGTTGCCGTACCCTCACCTGGACCCTAAACCGTCCCCGTCCCCTAACCCTAACCCTAGCCCGAACCCTAACCCTAACCCTTCCCCGAAGCCTGACCCTCACCCGTGCCCTAATCCTAACCCGTACGCTAACACTAACCCGCGCCCTCACACGCACGCTCCCCCTAAAGCGTTGCCGTACCCTCACCTGGACCCTAAACCGTCCCCGTCCCCTAACCCTAACCCTAGCCCGAACCCTAACCCTAACCCTTCCCCGAAGCCTGACCCTCACCCCTCCCCTAATCCTAACCCGTACGCTAACACTAACCCGCGCCCTCACACGCACGCTCCCCCTAAAGCGTTGCCGTACCCTCACCTGGACCCTAAACCGTCCCCGTCCCCTAACCCTAACCCTAGCCCGAACCCTAACCCTAACCCTTCCGCGAAGCATGACCCTCACCCGTCCCCTATTCCTAACTCGTACGCTTAAACTAACCCACGCCCTCACACGCACGCTCCCCCTAAAGCGTTGCCATACCCTCACCTGGACCCTAAACTGTCCCCGTCCCCTAACCCTAACCCTAGCCCGAACCCTAACCCTAACCCTTCCCCGAAGCCTGACCCTCACCCGTCCCCTAATCCTAACCCGTACGCTAACACTAACCCGCGCCCTCACACGCACGCTCCCCCTAAAGCGTTGCCGTACCCTCACCTGGACCCTAAACCGTCCCCGTCCCCTAACCCTAACCCTAGCCCGAACCCTAACCCTAACCCTTCCCCGAAGCCTGACCCTCACCCGTGCCCTAATCCTAACACGTACGCTAACACTAACCCGCGCCCTCACACGCACGCTCCCCCTAAAGCGTTGCCGTACCCTCACCTGGACCCTAAACCGTCCCCGTCCCCTAACCCTAACCCTAGCCCGAACCCTAACCCTAACCCTTCCCCGAAGCCTGACCCTCACCCGTGCCCTAATCCTAACCCGTACGCTAACACTAACCCGCGCCCTCACACGCAGGCTCCCCCTAAATCGTTGCCGTACCCTTACCTGGACCCTAAACCGTCCCTGTCCCCTAACCCTAACCCTAGCGCGAACCCTAACCCTAACCCTTCCCCGAAGCCTGACCCTCACCCGTCCCCTAATCCTAACCCGTACGCTAACACTAACCCGCGCCCTCACACGCACGCTCCCCCTAAAGCGTTGCCGTACCCTCACCTGGACCCTAAACCGTCCCCGTCCCCTAACCCTAACCCTAGCCCGAACCCTAACCCTAACCCTTCCCCGAAGCCTGACCCTCACCCGTCCCCTAATCGTAACCCGTACGCGAACACTAACCCGCGCCCTCACACGCACGCTCCCCCTAAAGCGTTGCCGTACCCTCACCTGGACCCTAAACCGTCCCCGTCCCCTAACCCTAACCCTAGCCCGAACCCTAACCCTAACCCTTCCCCGAAGCCTGACCCTCACCCGTGCCCTAATCCTAATCCGTACGCTAACACTAACCCGCGCCCTCACACGCACGCTCCCCCTAAAGCGTTGCCGTACCCTCACCTGGACCCTAAACCGTCCCCGTCCCCTAACCCTAACCCTAGCCCGAACCCTAACCCTAACCCTTCCCCGAAGCATGACCCTCACCCGTCCCCTATTCCTAACTCGTACGCTTAAACTAACCCACGCCCTCACACGCACGCTCCCCCTAAAGCGTTGCCATACCCTCACCTGGACCCTAAACCGTCCCCGTCCCCTAACCCTAACCCTAGCCCGAACCCTAACCCTAACCCTTCCCCGAAGCCTGACCCTCACCCGTCCCATAATCCTAACCCGTACGCTAACACTAACCCGCGCCCTCACACGCACGCTCCCCCTAAAGCGTTGCCGTACCCTCACCTGGACCCTAAACCGTCCCCGTCCCCTAACCCTAACCCTAGCCCGAACCCTAACCCTAACCCTTCCCCGAAGCCTGACCCTCACCCGTGCCCTAATCCTAACCCGTACGCTAACACTAACCCGCGCCCTCACACGCACGCTCCCCCTAAAGCGTTGCCGTACCCTCACCTGGACCCTAAACCGTCCCCGTCCCCTAACCCTAACCCTAGCCCGAACCCTAACCCTAACCCTTCCCCGAAGCCTGACCCTCACCCGTGCCCTAATCCTAACCCGTACGCTAACACTAACCCGCGCCCTCACACGCACGCTCCCCCTAAAGCGTTGCCGTACCCTCACCTGGACCCTAAACCGTCCCCGTCCCCTAACCCTAACCCTAGCCCGAACCCTAACCCTAACCCTTCCCCGAAGCCTGACCCTCAACCGTCCCATAATCCTAACCCGTACGCTAACACTAACCCGCGCCCTCACACGCACGCTCCCCCTAAAGCGTTGCCGTACCCTCACCTGGACCCTAAACCGTCCCCGTCCCCTAACCCTAACCCTAGCCCGAACCCTAACCCTAACCCTTCCCCGAAGCCTGACCCTCACCCGTGCCCTAATCCTAACCCGTACGCTAACATTAACCCGCGCCCTCACACGCACGCTCCCCCTAAATCATTGCCGTACCCTCACCTGGACCCTAAACCGTCCCCGTCCCCTAACCCTAACCCTAGCCCGAACCCTAACCCTAACCCTTCCCCGAAGCCTGACCCTCACCCGTCCCCTAATCCTAACCCGTACGCTAACACTAACGCGCGCCCTCACACGCACGCTCCCCCTAAAGCGTTGCCGTACCCTCACCTGGACCCTAAACCGTCCCCGTCCCCTAACCCTAACCCTAGCCCGAACCCTAACCCTAACCCTTCCCTGAAGCCTGACCCTCACCCGTCCCCTAATCCTACCCCGTACGCTAACACTAACCCGCGCCCTCACACGCACGCTCCCCGTAAAGCGTTGCCGTATCCTCACCTGGACCCTAAACCGTCCCCGTCCCCTAACCCTAACCCTAGCCTGAACCCTAACCCTAACCCTTCCCCGAAGCCTGACCCTCACCCGTGCCCTAATCCTAACCCGTACGCTAACACTGACCCACGCCCTCACACGCACGCTCCCCCTAAAGCGTTGCCGTACCCTCACCTGGACCCTAAACCGTCCCCGTCCCCTAACCCTAACACTAGCCCGAACCCTAACCCTAACCCTTCCCCGAAGCCTGACCCTCACCCGTCCCATAATCCTAACCCGTACGCTAACACTAACCCGCGCCCTCACACGCACGCTCCCCCTAAAGCGTTGCCGTACCCTCACCTGGACCCTAAACCGTCCCCGTCCCCTAACCCTAACCCTAGCCCGAACCCTAACCCTAACCCTTCCCCGAAGCCTGACCCTCACCCGTCCCCTAATCGTAACCTGTACGCTAACACTAACTCGCGCCCTCACACGCACGCTCCCCCTAAAGCGTTGCCGTACCCTCACCTGGACCCTAAACCGTCCCCGTCCCCTAACCCTAACCCTAGCCCGAACCCTAACCCTAACCCTTCCCCGAAGCCTGACCCTCACCCGTGCCCTAATCCTAACCCGTACGCTAACACTAACCCGCGCCCTCACACGCACGCTCCCCCTAAAGCGTTGCCGTACCCTCACCTGGACCCTAAACCGTCCCCGTCCCCTAACCCTAACCCTAGCCCGAACCCTAACCCTAACCCTTCCCCGAAGCCTGACCCTCACCCGTGCCCTAATCCTAACCCGTACGCTAACACTAACCCGCGCCCTCACACGCACGCTCCCCCTAAAGCGTTGCCGTACCCTCACCTGGACCCTAAACCGTCCCCGTCCCCTAACCCTAACCCTAGCCCGAACCCTAACCCTAACCCTTCCCCAAAGCCTGACCCTCACCCGTGCCCTAATCCTAACCCATACGCTAACAGTAACCCGCGCCCTCAAACGCACGCTCCCTCTAAAGCGTTGCCGTACCCTCACCTGGACCCTAAACTGTCCCCGTCCCCTAACCCTAACCCTAGCCCGAACCCTAACCCTAACCCTTCCCCGAAGCCTGACCCTCACCCGTCCCCTAATCGTAACCCGTACGCGAACACTAACCCGCGCCCTCACACGCATGCTCCCCCTAAAGCATTGCCGTACCCTCACCTGGACCCTAAACCGTCCCCGTCCCCTAACCCTAACCCTAGCCCGAACCCTAACCCTAACCCTTCCCCGAAGCCTGACACTCATCCGTGCCCTAATCCTAACACGTACGCTAACACTAACCCGCGCCCTCACACACACGCTCCCCCTAAAGCGTTGCCGTACCCTCACCTGGACCCTAAACCGTCCCCGTCCCCTAACCCTAACCCTAGCCCGAACCCTAACCCTAACCCTTCCCCGAAGCCTGACACTCACCCGTCCCCTAATCCTAACCCGTACGCTAAAAGTAAGCCACGCCCTCACACGCACGCTCCCCCTAAAGCGTTGCCGTACCCTCACCTGGACCCTAAACCGTCCCCGTCCCCTAACCCTAACCCTAGCCCGAACCCTAACCCTAACCCTTCCCCGAAGCCTGACCCTCACCCGTCCCATAATCCTAACCCGTACGCTAACACTAACCCGCGCCCTCACACGCACGCTCCCCCTAAAGCGTTGCCGTACCCTCACCTGGACCCTAAACCGTCCCCGTCCCCTAACCCTAACCCTAGCCCGAACCCTAACCCTAACCCTTCCCCGAAGCCTGACCCTCACCCGTCCCCTAATCCTAACCCGTACGCTAACACTAACCCGCGCCCTCACACGCACGCTCCCCCTAAAGCGTTGCCGTACCCTCACCTGGACCCTAAACCGTCCCCGTCCCCTAACCCTAACCCTAGCCCGAAACCTAACCCTAACCCTTCCCCGAAGCCTGACCCTCACCCGTCCCCTAATCCTAACCCGTACGCTAACACTAACCTGCGCCCTCACACGCACGCTCCCCCTAAAGCGTTGCCGTACCCTCACCTGGACCCTAAACCGTCCCCGTCCCCTAACCCTAACCCTAGCCCGAACCCTAACCCTAACCCTTCCCCGAAGCCTGACCCTCACCCGTCCCCTAATCCTAATCCGTACGCTAACACTAACCCGCGCCCTCACACGCACGCTCCCCCTAAAGCGTTGCTATACCCTCACCTGGACCCTAAACCGTCCCCGTCCCCTAACCCTAACCCTAGCCCGAACCCTAACCCTAACCCTTCCGCGAAGCATGACCCTCACCCGTCCCCTATTCCTAACTCGTACGCTTAAACTAACCCACGCCCTCACACGCACGCTGCCCCTAAAGCGTTGCCGTACCCTCACCTGGACCCTAAACTGTCCCCGTCCCCTAACCCTAACCCTAGCCCGAACCCTAACCCTAACCCTTCCCCGAAGCCTGACCCTCACCCGTCCCATAATCCTAACCCGTACGCTAACACTAACCCGCGCCCTCACACGCACGCTCCCCCTAAAGCGTTGCCGTACCCTCACCTGGACCCTAAACCGTCCCCGTCCCCTAACCCTAACCCTAGCCCGAACCCTAACCCTAACCCTTCCCCGAAGCCTGACCCTCACCCGTGCCCTAATCCTAACACGTACGCTAACACTAACCCGCGCCCTCACACGCACGCTCCCCCTAAAGCGTTGCCGTACCCTCACCTGGACCCTAAACCGTCCCCGTCCCCTAACCCTAACCCTAGCCCGAACCCTAACCCTAACCCTTCCCCGAAGCCTGACCCTCACCCGTGCCCTAATCCTAACCCGTACGCTAACACTAACCCGCGCCCTCACACGCAGGCTCCCCCTAAATCGTTGCCGTACCCTCACCTGGACCCTAAACCGTCCCTGTCCCCTAACCCTAACCCTAGCGCGAACCCTAACCCTAACCCTTCCCCGAAGCCTGACCCTCACCCGTCCCCTAATCCTAACCCGTACGCTAACACTAACCCGCGCCCTCACACGCACGCTCCCCCTAAAGCGTTGCCGTACCCTCACCTGGACCCTAAACCGTCCCCGTCCCCTAACCCTAACCCTAGCCCGAACCCTAACCCTAACCCTTCCCCGAAGCCTGACCCTCACCCGTCCCCTAATCCTAACCCGTACGCTAACACTAACCCGCGCCCTCACACGCACGCTCCCCCTAAAGCGTTGCCGTACCCTCACCTGGACCCTAAACCGTCCCCGTCCCCTAACCCTAACCCTAGCCCGAACCCTAACCCTAACCCTTCCCTGAAGCCTGACCCTCACCCGTCCCCTAATCCTACCCCGTACGCTAACACTAACCCGCGCCCTCACACGCACGCTCCCCGTAAAGCGTTGCCGTACCCTCACCTGGACCCTAAACCGTCCCCGTCCCCTAACCCTAACCCTAGCCTGAACCCTAACCCTAACCCTTCCCCGAAGCCTGACCCTCACCCGTGCCCTAATCCTAACCCGTACGCTAACACTAACCCGCGCCCTCACACGCACGCTCCCCCTAAAGCATTGCCGTACCCTCACCTGGACCCTAAACCGTCCCCGTCCCCTAACCCTAACCCTAAACCGAACCCTAACCCTAACCCTTCCCCGAAGCCTGACCCTCACCCGTCCCATAATCCTAACCCGTACGCTAACACTAACCCGCGCCCTCACACGCACGCTCCCCCTAAAGCGTTGCCGTACCCTCACCTGGACCCTAAACCGTCCCCGTCCCCTAACCCTAACCCTAGCCCGAACCCTAACCCTAACCCTTCCCCGAAGCCTGACCCTCACCCGTCCCCTTATCGTAACCTGTACGCTAACACTAACCCGCGCCCTCACACGCACGCTCCCCCTAAAGCGTTGCCGTACCCTCACCTGGACCCTAAACCGTCCCCGTCCCCTAACCCTAACCCTAGCCCGAACCCTAACCCTAACCCTTCCCCGAAGCCTGACCCTCACCCGTGCCCTAATCCTAACCCGTACGCTAACACTAACCCGCGCCCTCACACGCACGCTCCCCCTAAAGCGTTGCCGTACCCTCACCTGGACCCTAAACCGTCCCCGTCCCCTAACCCTAACCCTAGCCCGAACCCTAACCCTAACCCTTCCCCGAAGCCTGACCCTCACCCGTGCCCTAATCCTAACCCGTACGCTAACACTAACCCGCGCCCTCACACGCACGCTCCCCCTAAAGCGTTGCCGTACCCTCACCTGGACCCTAAACCGTCCCCGTCCCCTAACCCTAACCCTAGCCCGAACCCTAACCCTAACCCTTCCCCGAAGCCTGACCCTCACCCGTGCCCTAATCCTAACCCGTACGCTAACACTAACCCGCGCCCTCACACGCACGCTCCCCCTAAAGCGTTGCCGTACCCTCACCTGGACCCTAAACCGTCCCCGTCCCCTAACCCTAACCCTAGCCCGAACCCTAACCCTAACCCTTCCCCGAAGCCTGACCCTCACCCGTCCCCTAATCCTAACCCGTACGCTAACACTAACCCGTGCCCTCACACACACGCTCCCCCTAAAGCGTTGCCGTACCCTCACCTGGACCCTAAACCGTCCCCGTCCCCTAGCCCTAACCCTAGCCCGAACCCTAACCCTAACCCTTCCCTGAAGCCTGACCCTCACCCGTCCCCTAATCCTACCCCGTACGCTAACACTAACCCGCGCCCTCACACGCACGCTCCCCGTAAAGCGTTGCCGTACCCTCACCTGGACCCTAAACCGTCCCCGTCCCCTAACCCTAACCCTAGCCTGAACCCTAACCCTAACCCTTCCCCGAAGCCTGACCCTCACCCGTCCCCTAATCCTAACCCGTACGCTAACACTAACCCGCGCCCTCACACGCACGCTCCCCCTAAAGCGTTGCCGTACCCTCACCTGGACCCTAAACCGTCCCCGTCCCCTAACCCTAACCCTAGCCCGAACCCTAACCCTAACCCTTCCCCGAAGCCTGACCCTCACCCGTCCCCTAATCCTAACCCGTACGCTAACACTAACCCGCGCCCTCACACGCACGCTCCCCCTAAAGCGTTGCCGTACCCTCACCTGGACCCTAAACCGTCCCCGTCCCCTAACCCTAACCCTAGCCCGAAACCTAACCCTAACCCTTCCCCGAAGCCTGACCCTCACCCGTCCCCTAATCCTAACCCGTACGCTAACACTAACCTGCGCCCTCACACGCACGCTCCCCCTAAAGCGTTGCCGTACCCTCACCTGGACCCTAAACCGTCCCCGTCCCCTAACCCTAACCCTAGCCCGAACCCTAACCCTAACCCTTCCCCGAAGCCTGACCCTCACCCGTCCCCTAATCCTAATCCGTACGCTAACACTAACCCGCGCCCTCACACGCACGCTCCCCCTAAAGCGTTGCCGTACACTCACCTGGACCCTAAACCGTCCCCGTCCCCTAACCCTAACCCTAGCCCGAACCCTAACCCTAACACTTCCGCGAAGCATGACCCTCACCCGGCCCCTATTCCTAACTCGTACGCTTAAACTAACCCACGCTCTCACACGCACGCTCCCCCTAAAGCGTTGCCGTACCCTCACCTGGACCCTAAACTGTCCCCGTCCCCTAACCCTAACCCTAGCCCGAACCCTAACCCTAACCCTTCCCCGAAGCCTGACCCTCACCCGTCCCATAATCCTAACCCGTACGCTAACACTAACCCGCGCCCTCACACGCACGCTCCCCCTAAAGCGTTGCCGTACCCTCACCTGGACCCTAAACCGTCCCCGTCCCCTAACCCTAACCCTAGCCCGAACCCTAACCCTAACCCTTCCCCGAAGCCTGACCCTCACCCGTGCCCTAATCCTAACACGTACGCTAACACTAACCCGCGCCCTCACACGCACGCTCCCCCTAAAGCGTTGCCGTACCCTCACCTGGACCCTAAACCGTCCCCGTCCCCTAACCCTAACCCTAGCCCGAACCCTAACCCTAACCCTTCCCCGAAGCCTGACCCTCACCCGTGCCCTAATCCTAACCCGTACGCTAACACTAACCCGCGCCCTCACACGCAGGCTCCCCCTAAATCGTTGCCGTACCCTCACCTGGACCCTAAACCGTCCCTGTCCCCTAACCCTAACCCTAGCGCGAACCCTAACCCTAACCCTTCCCCGAAGCCTGACCCTCACCCGTCCCCTAATCCTAACCCGTACGCTAACACTAACCCGCGCCCTCACACGCACGCTCCCCCTAAAGCGTTGCCGTACCCTCACCTGGACCCTAAACCGTCCCCGTCCCCTAACCCTAACCCTAGCCCGAACCCTAACCCTAACCCTTCCCCGAAGCCTGACCCTCACCCGTCCCCTAATCCTAACCCGTACGCTAACACTAACCCGCGCCCTCACACGCACGCTCCCCCTAAAGCGTTGCCGTACCCTCACCTGGACCCTAAACCGTCCCCGTCCCCTAACCCTAACCCTAGCCCGAACCCTAACCCTAACCCTTCCCTGAAGCCTGACCCTCACCCGTCCCCTAATCCTACCCCGTACGCTAACACTAACCCGCGCCCTCACACGCACGCTCCCCGTAAAGCGTTGCCGTACCCTCACCTGGACCCTAAACCGTCCCCGTCCCCTAACCCTAACCCTAGCCTGAACCCTAACCCTAACCCTTCCCCGAAGCCTGACCCTCACCCGTGCCCTAATCCTAACCCGTACGCTAACACTGACCCGCGCCCTCACACGCACGCTCCCCCTAAAGCGTTGCCGTACCCTCACCTGGACCCTAAACCGTCCCCGTCCCCTAACCCTAACCCTAGCCCGAACCCTAACCCTAACCCTTCCCCGAAGCCTGACCCTCACCCGTCCCATAATCCTAACCCGTACGCTAACACTAACCCGCGCCCTCACACGCACGCTCCCCCTAAAGCGTTGCCGTACCCTCACCTGGACCCTAAACCGTCCCCGTCCCCTAACCCTAACCCTAGCCCGAACCCTAACCCTAACCCTTCCCCGAAGCCTGACCCTCACCCGTCCCCTAATCGTAACCTGTACGCTAACACTAACCCGCGCCCTCACACGCACGCTCCCCCTAAAGCGTTGCCGTACCCTCACCTGGACCCTAAACCGTCCCCGTCCCCTAACCCTAACCCTAGCCCGAACCCTAACCCTAACCCTTCCCCGAAGCCTGACCCTCACCCGTGCCCTAATCCTAACCCGTACGCTAACACTAACCCGCGCCCTCACACGCACGCTCCCCCTAAAGCGTTGCCGTACCCTCACCTGGACCCTAAACCGTCCCCGTCCCCTAACCCTAACCCTAGCCCGAACCCTAACCCTAACCCTTCCCCGAAGCCTGACCCTCACCCGTGCCCTAATCCTAACCCGTACGCTAACACTAACCCGCGCCCTCACACGCACGCTCCCCCTAAAGCGTTGCCGTACCCTCACCTGGACCCTAAACCGTCCCCGTCCCCTAACCCTAACCCTAGCCCGAACCCTAACCCTAACCCTTCCCCGAAGCCTGACCCTCACCCGTCCCCTAATCCTAACCCGTACGCTAACACTAACCCATGCCCTCACACGCACGCTCCCCCTAAAGCGTTGCCGTACCCTCACCTGGACCCTAAACCGTCCCCGTCCCCTAACCCTAACCCTAGCCCGAACCCTAACCCTAACCCTTCCCCGAAGCCTGACCCTCACCGGTCCCCTAATCCTAACCCGTACGCTAACTCTAACCCGCGCCCTCACACACACGCTCCCCCTAAAGCGTTGCCGTACCCTCACCTGGACCCTAAACCGTCCCCGTCCCCTAACCCTAACCCTAGCCCGAACCCTAACCCTAACCCTTCCCCGAAGCCTTACCCTCACCCGTGCCCTAATCCTAACCCGTACGCTAACACTAACCCGCGCCCTCACACGCACGCTCCCCCTAAAGCGTTGCCGTACCCTCACCTGGACCCTAAACCGTCCCCGTCCCCTAACCCTAACCCTAGCCCGAACCCTAACCCTAACCCTTCCCCGAAGCCTGACCCTCACCCGTGCCCTAATCCTAACCCATACGCTAACACTAACCCGCGCCCTCACACGCACGCTCCCTCTAAAGCGTTGCCGTACCCTCACCTGGACCCTAAACCGTCCCCGTCCCCTAACCCTAACCCTAGCCCGAACCCTAACCCTAACCCTTCCCCGAAGCCTGACCCTCACCCGTCCCCTAATCGTAACCCGTACGCGAACACTAACCCGCGCCCTCACACGCACGCTCCCCCTAAAGCGTTGCCGTACCCTCACCTGGACCCTAAACCGTCCCCGTCCCCTAACCCTAACCCTAGCCCGAACCCTAACCCTAACCCTTCCCCGAAGCCTGACCCTCACCCGTGCCCTAATCCTAACCCGTACGCTAACACTAACCCGCGCCCTCACACGCACGCTCCCCCTAAAGCGTTGCCGTACCCTCACCTGGAACCTAAACCGTCCCCGTCCCCTAACCCTAACCCTAGCCCGAACCCTAACCCTAACCCTTCCCCGAAGCCTGACCCTCACCCGTCCCCTATTCCTAACTCGTACGCTAAAACTAACCCACGCCCTCACACGCACGCTCCCACTAAAGCGTTGCCGTACCCTCACCTGGACCCTAAACCGTCCCCGTCCCCTAACCCTAACCCTAGCTCGAACCCTAACCCTAACCCTTCCCCGAAGCCTGACCCTCACCCGTCCCATAATCCTAACCCGTACGCTAACACTAACCCGCGCCCTCACACGCACGCTCCCCCTAAAGCGTTGCCGTACCCTCACCTGGACCCTAAACCGTCCCCGTCCCCTAACCCTAACCCTAGCCCGAACCCTAACCCTAACCCTTCCCCGAAGCCTGACCCTCACCCGTCCCCTAATCCTAACCCGTACGCTAACACTAACCCGCGCCCTCACACGCACGCTCCCCCTAAAGCGTTGCCGTACCCTCACCTGGACCCTAAACCGTCCCCGTCCCCTAACCCTAACCCTAGCCCGAACCCTAACCCTAACCCTTCCCCGAAGCCTGACCCTCACCCGTCCCCTAATCCTAACCCGTACGCTAACACTAACCCGCGCCCTCACACGCACGCTCCCCCTAAAGCGTTGCCGTACCCTCACCTGGACCCTAAACCGTCCCCGTCCCCTAACCCTAACCCTAGCCCGAACCCTAACCCTAACCCTTCCCCGAAGCCTGACCCTCACCCGTGCCCTAATCCTCACCCGTACGCTAACACTAACCCGCGCCCTCACACGCACGCTCCCCCTAAAGCGTTGCCGTACCCTCACCTGGACCCTAAACCGTCCCCGTCCCCTAACCCTAACCCTAGCCCGAACCCTAACCCTAACCCTTCCCCGAAGCCTGACCCTCACCCGTGCCCTAATCCTAACCCGTACGCTAACACTAGCCCGCGCCCTCACACGCACGCTCCCCCTAAAGCGTTGCCGTACCCTCACCTGGACCCTAAACCGTCCCCATCCCCTAACCCTAACCCTAGCCCGAACCCTAACCCTAACCCTTCCCCGAAGCCTGACCCTCACCCGTGCCCTAATCCTAACCCATACGCTAACACTAACCCGCGCCCTCACACGCACGCTCCCTCTAAAGCGTTGCCGTACCCCCACCTGGACCCTAAACCGTCCCCGTCCCCTAACCCTAACCCTAGCCCGAACCCTAACCCTAACCCTTCCCCGAAGCCTGATCCTCACCCGTCCCCTAATCGTAACCCGTACGCGAACACTAACCCGCGCCCTCACACGCACGCTCCCCCTAAAGCGTTGCCGTACCCTCACCTGGACCCTAAACCGTCCCCGTCCCCTAACCCTAACCCTAGCCCGAACCCTAACCCTAACCCTTCCCCGAAGCCTGACCCTCACCCGTGCCCTAATCCTAACCCGTACGCTAACACTAACCCGCGCCCTCACACGCACGCTCCCCCTAAAGCATTGCCGTACCCTCACCTGGACCCTAAACCGTCCCCGTCCCCTAACCCTAACCCTAGCCCGAACCCTAACCCTAACCCTTCCCCGAAGCCTGACCCTCACCCGTCCCCTATTCCTAACTCGTACGCTAAAACTAACCCACGCCCTCACACGCACGCTCCCCCTAAAGCGTTGCCGTACCCTCACCTGGACCCTAAACCGTCCCCGTCCCCTAACCCTAGCCCGAACCCTAACCCTAACCCTTCCCCGAAGCCTGACCCTCACCCGTCCCATAATCCTAACCCGTACGCTAACACTAACCCGCGCCCTCACACGCACGCTCCCCCTAAAGCGTTGCCGTACCCTCACCTGGACCCTAAACCGTCCCCGTCCCCTAACCCTAACCCTAGCCCAAACCCTAACCCTAACCCTTCCCCGAAGCCTGACACTCACCCGTCCCCTAATCCTAACCCGTACGCTAAAACTAACCCGCGCCCTCACACGAACGCTCCCCCTAAAGCGTTGCCGTACCCTCACCTGGACCCTAAACCGTCCCCGTCCCCTAACCCTAACCCTAGCCCGAACCCTAACCCTAACCCTTCCCCGAAGCCTGACCCTCACCCGTGCCCTAATCCTAACCCGTACGCTAACACTAACCCGCGCCCTCACACGCACGCTCCCCCTAAAGCGTTGCCGTACCCTCACCTGGACCCTAAACCGTCCCCGTCCCCTAACCCTAACCCTAGCCCGAACCCTAACCCTAACCCTTCCCCGAAGCCAGACCCTCACCCGTGCCCTAATCCTAACACGTACGCTAACACTAACCCGCGCCCTCACACGCACGCTCCCCCTAAAGCGTTGCCGTACCCTCACCTGGACCCTAAACCGTCCCCGTCCCCTAACCCTAACCCTAGCCCGAACCCTAACCCTAACCCTTCCCCGAAGCCTGACCCTCACCCGTCCCCTAATCCTAACCCGTACGCTAACACTAACCCGCGCCCTCACACGCAGGCTCCCCCTAAATCGTTGCCGTACCCTCACCTGGACCCTAAACCGTCCCCGTCCCCTAACCCTAATCCTAGCGCGAACCCTAACCCTAACCCTTCCCCGAAGCCTGACCCTCACCCGTCCCCTAATCCTAACCCGTACGCTAACAGTAACCCGCGCCCTCACACGCACGCTCCCCATAAAGCGTTGCCGTACCCTCACCTGGACCCTAAACCGTCCCCGTCCCCTAACCCTAACCCTAGCCCGAACCCTAACCCTAACCCTTCCCCGATGCCTGACCCTCACCCGTCCCCTAATCCTAACCCGTACGCTAACACTAACCCGCGCCCTCACACGCACGCTCCCCCTAAAGCGTTGCAGTACCCTCACCTAGACCCTAAACCGTCCCCGTCCCCTAACCCTAACCCTAGACCGAACCCTAACCCTAACCCTTCCCCGAAGCCTGACCCTCACCCGTCCCCTAATCCTACCCCGTACGCTAACACTAACCCGCGCCCTCACACGCATGCTCCCCGTAAAGCGTTGCCGTACCCTCACCTGGACCCTAAACCGTCCCCGTCCCCTAACCCTATCCCTAGCCCGAACCCTAACCCTAACCCTTCCCCGAAGCCTGACCCTCACCCGTGCCCTAATCCTAACCCGTACGCTAACACTAACCCGCGCCCTCACACGCACGCTCCCCCTAAAGCGTTGCCGTACCCTCACCTGGACCCTAAACCGTCCCCGTCCCCTAACCCTAACCCTAGCCCGAACCCTAACCCTAACCCTTCCCCGAAGCCTGACCCTCACCCGTCCCATAATCCTAACCCGTACGCTAACACTAACCCGCGCCCTCACACGCACGCTCCCCCTAAAGCGTTGCCGTACCCTCACCTGGACCCTAAACCGTCCCCGTCCCCTAACCCTAACCCTAGCCCGAACCCTAACCCTAACCCTTCCCCGAAGCCTGACCCTCACCCGTGCCCTAATCCTAACCCGTACGCTAACACTAACCCGCGCCCTCACACGCACGCTCCCCCTAAAGCGTTGCCGTACCCTCACCTGGACCCTAAACCGTCCCCGTCCCCTAACCCTAACCCTAGCCCGAACCCTAACCCTAACCCTTCCCCGAAGCCTGACCCTCACCCGTCCCCTAATCCTAACCCGTACGCTAACACTAACCCGCGCCCTCACACGCACGATCCCCCTAAAGCGTTGCCGTACCCTCACCTGGACCCTAAACCGTCCCCGTCCCCTAACCCTAACCCTAGCCCGAACCCTAACCCTAACCCTTCCCCGAAGCCTGACCCTCACCCGTCCCCTAATCCTAACCCGTACGCTAACACTAACCCGCGCCCTCACTCGCACGCTCCCCCTAAAGCGTTGCCGTACCCTCACCTGGACCCTAAACCGTCCCCGTCCCCTAACCCTAACCCTAGCCCGAACCCTAACCCTAACCCTTCCCCGAAGCCTGACCCTCACCCGTGCCCTAATCCTAACCCGTACGCTAACACTAACCCGCGCCCTCACACGCACGCTCCCCCTAAAGCGTTGCCGTACCCTCACCTGGACCCTAAACCGTCCCCGTCCCCTAACCCTAAACCTAGCCCGAACCCTAACCCTAACACTTCCCCGAAGCCTGACCCTCACCCGTGCCCTAATCCTAACCCGTACGCTAACACTAACCCGCGCCCTCACACGCACGCTCCCCCTAAAGCGTTGCCGTACCCTCACCTGGACCCTAAACCGTCCCCGTCCCCTAACCCTAACCCTAGCCCGAACCCTAACCCTAACCCTTCCCCGAAGCCTGACCCTCACCCGTCCCCTAATCCTAACCCGTACGCTAACACTAACCCGCGCCCTCACACGCACGCTCCCCCTAAAGCGTTGCCGTACCCTCACCTGGACCCTAAACCGTCCCCGTCCCCTAACCCTAACCCTAGCCCGAACCCTAACCCTAACCCTTCCCCGAAGCCTGACCCTCACCCGTCCCCTAATCCTAATCCGTACGCTAACACTAACCCGCGCCCTCACACGCACACTCCGCCTAAAGCGTTGCCGTACCCTCATCTGGACCCTAAACCGTCCCCGTCCCCTAACCCTAACCCTAGCCCGAACCCTAACCCTAACCCTTCCCCGAAGCCTGACCCTCACCCGTGCCCTAATCCTAACCCGTACGCTAACACTAACCCGCGCCCTCACACGCACGCTCCCCCTAAAGCGTTGCCGTACCCTCACCTGGACCCTAAACCGTCCCCGTCCCCTAACCCTAACCCTAGCCCGAACCCTAACCCTAACCCTTCCCCGAAGCCTGACCCTCACCCGTGCCCTAATCCTAACCCATACGCTAACACTAACCCGCGCCCTCACACGCACGCTCCCCCTAAAGCGTTGCCGTACCCTCACCTGAAGCCTAAACCGTCCCCGTACCCTAACCCTAACCCTAGCCCGAACCCTAACCCTAACCCTAACCCTTCCCCGAAGCCTGACCCTCACCCGTCCCCTAATCGTAACCCGTACGCTAACACTAACCCGCGCCCTCACACGCACGCTCCCCCTAAAGCATTGCCGTACCCTCACCTGGACCCTAAACCGTCCCCGTTCCCTAACCCTAACCCTAGCCCGAACCCTAACCCTAACCCTTCCCCGAAGCCTGACCCTCACCCGTGCCCTAATCCTAACACGTACGCTAACACTAACCCGCGCCCTCACACGCACGCTCCCCCTAAAGCGTTGCCGTACCCTCACCTGGACCCTAAACCGTCCCCGTCCCCTAACCCTAACCCTAGCCCGAACCCTAACCCTAACCCTTCCCCGAAGCCTGACCCTCACCCGTCCCCTAATCCTAACCCGTACGCTAACACTAACCCGCGCCCTCACACGCACGCTCCCCCTAAAGCGTTGCCGTACCCTCACCTGGACCCTAAACCGTCCCCGTCCCCTAACCCTAACCCTAGCCCGAACCCTAACCCTAACCCTTCCCCGAATCCTGACCCTCACCCGTCCCCTAATCCTAACCCGTACGCTAACACTAACCCGCGCCCTCACACGCACGCTCCCCCTAAAGCGTTGCCGTACCCTCACCTGGACCCTAAACCGTCCCCGTCCCCTAACCCTAACCCTAGCCCGAACCCTAACCCTAACCCTTCCCCGAAGCCTGACCCTCACCCGTCCCCTAATCCTAACCCGTACGCGAACACTAACCCGCGCCCTCACACGCATGCTCCCCCTAAAGCGTTGCCGTACCCTCACCTGGACCCTAAACCGTCCCCGTCCCCTAACCCTAACCCTAGCCCGAACCCTAACCCTAACCCTTCCCCGAAGCCTGACCCTCACCCGTCCCCTAATCCTAACCCGTACGCTAACACTAACCCGCGCCCTCACACGCACGATCCCCCTAAAGCGTTGCCGTACCCTCACCTGGACCCTAAACCGTCCCCGTCCCCTAACCCTAACCCTAGCCCGAACCCTAACCCTAACCCTTCCCCGAAGCCTGACCCTCACCCGTCCCCTAATCCTAACCCGTACGCTAACACTAACCCGCGCCCTCACTCGCACGCTCCCCCTAAAGCGTTGCCGTACCCTCACCTGGACCCTAAACCGTCCCCGTCCCCTAACCCTAACCCTAGCCCGAACCCTAACCCTAAACCTTCCCCGAAGCCTGACCCTCACCCGTGCCCTAATCCTAACCCGTACGCTAACACTAACCCGCGCCCTCACACGCACGCTCCCCCTAAAGCGTTGCCGTACCCTCACCTGGACCCTAAACCGTCCCCGTCCCCTAAACCTAAACCTAGCCCGAACCCTAACCCTAACACTTCCCCGAAGCCTGACCCTCACCCGTCCCCTAATCCTAACCCGTACGCTAACACTAACCCGCGCCCTCACACGCACGCTCCCCCTAAAGCGTTGCCGTACCCTCACCTGGACCCTAAACCGTCCCCGTCCCCTAACCCTAACCCTAGCCCGAACCCTAACCCTAACCCTTCCCCGAAGCCTGACCCTCACCCGTCCCCTAATCCTAACCCGTACGCTAACACTAACCCGCGCCCTCACACGCACGCTCCCCCTAAAGCGTTGCCGTACCCTCACCTGGACCCTAAACCGTCCCCGTCCCCTAACCCTAACCCTAGCCCGAACCCTAACCCTAACCCTTCCCCAAAGCCTGACCCTCACCCGTCCCCTAATCCTAATCCATACGCTAACACTAACCCGCGCCCTCACACGCACACTCCCCCTAAAGCGTTGCCGTACCCTCATCTGGACCCTAAACCGTCCCCGTCCCCTAACCCTAACCCTAGCCCGAACCCTAACCCTAACCCTTCCCCGAAGCCTGACCCTCACCCGTGCCCTAATCCTAACCCGTACGCTAACACTAACCCGCGCCCTCACACGCACGCTCCCCCTAAAGCGTTGCCGTACCCTCACCTGGACCCTAAACCGTCCCCGTCCCCTAACCCTAACCCTAGCCCGAACCCTAACCCTAACCCTTCCCCGAAGCCTGACCCTCACCCGTGCCCTAATCCTAACCCGTACGCTAACACTAACCCGCGCCCTCACACGCACGCTCCCCCTAAAGCGTTGCCGTACCCTCACCTGAACCCTAAACCGTCCCCGTCCCCTAACCCTAACCCTAGCCCGAACCCTAACCCTAACCCTTCCCCGAAGCCTGACCCTCACCCGTCCCCTAATCGTAACCCGTACGCTAACACTAACCCGCGCCCTCACACGCACGCTCCCCCTAAAGCATTGCCGTACCCTCACCTGGAACCTAAACCGTCCCCGTTCCCTAACCCTAACCCTAGCCCGAACCCTAACCCTAACCCTTCCCCGAAGCCTGACCCTCACCCGTGCCCTAATCCTAACACGTACGCTAACACTAACCCGCGCCCTCACACGCACGCTCCCCCTAAAGCGTTGCCGTACCCTCACCTGGACCCTAAACCGTCCCCGTCCCCTAACCCTAACCCTAGCCCGAACCCTAACCCTAACCCTTCCCCGAAGCCTGACCCTCACCCGTCCCCTAATCCTAACCCGTACGCTAACACTAACCCGCGCCCTCACACGCACGCTCCCCCTAAAGCGTTGCCGTACCCTCACCTGGACCCTAAACCGTCCCCGTCCCCTAACCCTAACCCTAGCCCGAACCCTAACCCTAACCCTTCCCCGAATCCTGACCCTCACCCGTCCCCTAATCCTAACCCGTACGCTAACACTAACCCGCGCCCTCACACGCACGCTCCCCCTAAAGCGTTGCCGTACCCTCACCTGGACCCTAAACCGTCCCCGTCCCCTAACCCTAACCCTAGCCCGAACCCTAACCCTAACCCTTCCCCGAAGCCTGACCCTCACCCGTCCCCTAATCCTAACCCGTACGCGAACACTAACCCGCGCCCTCACACGCATGCTCCCCCTAAAGCGTTGCCGTACCCTCACCTGGACCCTAAACCGTCCCCGTCCCCTAACCCTAACCCTAGCCCGAACCCTAACCCTAACCCTTCCCCGAAGCCTGACCCTCACCCGTCCCCTAATCCTAACCCGTACGCTAACACTAACCCGCGCCCTCACACGCACGATCCCCCTAAAGCGTTGCCGTACCCTCACCTGGACCCTAAACCGTCCCCGTCCCCTAACCCTAACCCTAGCCCGAACCCTAACCCTAACCCTTCCCCGAAGCCTGACCCTCACCCGTCCCCTAATCCTAACCCGTACGCTAACACTAACCCGCGCCCTCACTCGCACGCTCCCCCTAAAGCGTTGCCGTACCCTCACCTGGACCCTAAACCGTCCCCGTCCCCTAACCCTAACCCTAGCCCGAACCCTAACCCTAACCCTTCCCCGAAGCCTGACCCTCACCCGTGCCCTAATCCTAACCCGTACGCTAACACTAACCCGCGCCCTCACACGCACGCTCCCCCTAAAGCGTTGCCGTACCCTCACCTGGACCCTAAACCGTCCCCGTCCCCTAACCCTAAACCTAGCCCGAACCCTAACCCTAACACTTTCCCGAAGCCTGACCCTCACCCGTCCCCTAATCCTAACCCGTACGCTAACACTAACCCGCGCCCTCACACGCACGCTCCCCCTAAAGCGTTGCCGTACCCTCACCTGGACCCTAAACCGTCCCCGTCCCCTAACCCTAACCCTAGCCCGAACCCTAACCCTAACCCTTCCCCGAAGCCTGACCCTCACCCGTCCCCTAATCCTAACCCGTACGCTAACACTAACCCGCGCCCTCACACGCACGCTCCCCCTAAAGCGTTGCCGTACCCTCACCTGGACCCTAAACCGTCCCCGTCCCCTAACCCTAACCCTAGCCCGAACCCTAACCCTAACCCTTCCCCGAAGCCTGACCCTCACCCGTCCCCTAATCCTAATCCATACGCTAACACTAACCCGCGCCCTCACACGCACACTCCCCCTAAAGCGTTGCCGTACCCTCATCTGGACCCTAAACCGTCCCCATCCCCTAACCCTAACCCTAGCCCGAACCCTAACCCTAACCCTTCCCCGAAGCCTGACCCTCACCCGTGCCCTAATCCTAACCCGTACGCTAACACTAACCCGCGCCCTCACACGCACGCTCCCCCTAAAGCGTTGCCGTACCCTCACCTGGACCCTAAACCGTCCCCGTCCCCTAACCCTAACCCTAGCCCGAACCCTAACCCTAACCCTTCCCCGAAGCCTGACCCTCACCCGTGCCCTAATCCTAACCCGTACGCTAACACTAACCCGCGCCCTCACACGCACGCTCCCCCTAAAGCGTTGCCGTACCCTCACCTGAACCCTAAACCGTCCCCGTCCCCTAACCCTAACCCTAGCCCGAACCCTAACCCTAACCCTTCCCCGAAGCCTGACCCTCACCCGTCCCCTAATCGTAACCCGTACGCTAACACTAACCCGCGCCCTCACACGCACGCTCCCCCTAAAGCGTTGCCGTACCCTCACCTGGACCCTAAACCGTCCCCGTCCCCTAACCCTAACCCTAGCCCGAACCCTAACCCTAACCCTTCCCCGAAGCCTGACCCTCACCCGTCCCCTAATCCTAACCCGTACGCGAACACTAACCCACGCCCTCACACGCATGCTCCCCCTAAAGCGTTGCCGTACCCTCACCTGGACCCTAAACCGTCCCCGTCCCCTAACCCTAACCCTAGCCCGAACCCTAACCCTAACCCTTCCCCGAAGCCTGACCCTCACCCGTGCCCTAATCCTAACACGTACGCTAACACTAACCCGCGCCCGCACACACACGCTCCCCCTAAAGCGTTGCCGTACCCTCACCTGGACCCTAAACCGTCCCCATCCCCTAACCCTAACCCTAGCCCGAACCCTAACCCTAACCCTTCCCCGAAGCCTGACCCTCACCCGTGCCCTAATCCTAACCCGTACGCTAACACTAACCCGCGCCCTCACACGCACGCTCCCCCTAAAGCGTTGCCGTACCCTCACCTGGACCCTAAACCGTCCCCGTCCCCTAACCCTAACCCTAGCCCGAACCCTAACCCTAATCCTTTCCCGAAGCCTGACCCTCACCCATGCCCTAATCCTAACCCGTACGCTAACACTAACCCGCGCCCTCACACGCACGCTCCCCCTAAAGCGTTGCCGTACCCTCACCTGGACCCTAAACCATCCCCGTCCCCTAACCCTAACCCTAGCCCGAACCCTAACCCTAACCCTTCCCCGAAGCCTGACCCTCACCCGTGCCCTAATCCTAACCCATACACTAACACTAACCCGCGCCCTCACACGCACGCTCCCTCTAAAGCGTTGCCGTACCCCCACCTGGACCCTAAACCGTCCCCGTCCCCTAACCCTAACCCTAGCCCGAACCCTAACCCTAACCCTTCCCAGAAGCCTGACCCTCACCCGTCCCCTAATCGTAACCCGTACGCGAACACTAACCCGCGCCCTCACACGCACGCTCCCCCTAAAGCGTTGCCGTACCCTCACCTGGACCCTAAACCGTCCCCGTCCCCTAACCCTAACCCTAGCCCGAACCCTAACCCTAACCCTTCCCCGAAGCCTGACCCTCACCCGTGCCCTAATCCTAATCCGTACGCTAACACTAACCCGCGCCCTCACACGCACGCTCCCCCTAAAGCGTTGCCGTACCCTCACCTGGACCCTAAACCGTCCCCGTCCCCTAACCCTAACCCTAGCCCGAACCCTAACCCTAACCCTTCCCCGAAGCATGACCCTCACCCGTCCCCTATTCCTAACTCCTACGCTTAAACTAACCCACGCCCTCACACGCACGCTCCCCCTAAAGCGTTGCCGTACCCTCACCTGGACCCTAAACCGTCCCCGTCCCCTAACCCTAACCCTAGCCCGAACCCTAACCCTAACCCTTCCCCGAAGCCTGACCCTCACCCGTCCCCTAATCCTAACCCGTACGCTAACACTAACCCGCGCCCTCACACGCACGCTCCCCCTAAAGCGTTGCCGTACCCTCACCTGGACCCTAAACCGTCCCCGTCCCCTAACCCTAACCCTAGCCCGAACCCTAACCCTAACCCTTCCCTGAAGCCTGACCCTCACCCGTGCCCTAATCCTAACCCGTACGCTAACACTAACCCGCGCCCTCACACGCACGCTCCCCGTAAAGCGTTGCCGTACCCTCACCTGGACCCTAAACCGTCCCCGTCCCCTAACCCTAACCCTAGCCCGAACCCTAACCCTAACCCTTCCCCGAAGCCTGACCCTCACCCGTGCCCTAATCCTAACCCGTACGCTAACACTGACCCGCGCCCTCACACGCACGCTCCCCCTAAAGCGTTGCCGTACCCTCACCTGGACCCTAAACCGTCCCCGTCCCCTAACCCTAACCCTAGCCCGAACCCTAACCCTAACCCTTCCCCGAAGCCTGACCCTCACCCGTCCCCTAATCGTAACCCGTACGCTAACACTAACCCGCGCCCTCACACGCACGCTCCCCCTAAAGCGTTGCCGTACCCTCACCTGGACCCTAAACCGTCCCCGTCCCCTAACCCTAACCCTAGCCCGAACCCTAACCCTAACCCTTCCCCGAAGCCTGACCCTCACCCGTGCCCTAATCCTAACCCGTACGCTAACACTAACCCGCGCTCTCACACGCACGCTCCCCCTAAAGCATCGCCGTACCCTCACCTGGACCCTAAACCGTCCCCGTCCCCTAACCCTAACCCTAGCCCGAACCCTAACCCTAACCCTTCCCCGAAGCCTGACCCTCACCCGTGCCCTAATCCTAACCCGTACGCTAACACTAACCCGCGCCCTCACTCGCACGCTCCCCCTAAAGCGTTGCCGTACCCTCACCTGGACCCTAAACCGTCCCCGTCCCCTAACCCTAACCCTAGCCCGAACCCTAACCCTAACCCTTCCCCGAAGCCTGACCCTCACCCGTGCCCTAATCCTAACCCGTACGCTAACACTAACCCGCGCCCTCACACGCACGCTCCCCCTAAAGCGTTGCCGTACCCTCACCTGAACCCTAAACCGTCCCCGTCCCCTAACCCTAACCCTAGCCCGAACCCTAACCCTAACCCTTCCCCGAAGCCTGACCCTCACCCGTCCCCTAATCGTAACCCGTACGCTAACACTAACCCGCGCCCTCACACGCACGCTCCCCCTAAAGCGTTGCCGTACCCTCACCTGGACCCTAAACCGTCCCCGTCCCCTAACCCTAACCCTAGCCCGAACCCTAACCCTAACCCTTCCCCGAAGCCTGACCCTCACCCGTGCCCTAATCCTAACACGTACGCTAACACTAACCCGCGCCCTCACACGCACGCTCCCCCTAAAGCGTTGCCGTACCCTCACCTGGACCCTAAACCGTCCCCGTCCCGTAACCCTAACCCTAGCCCGAACCCTAACCCTAACCCTTCCCCGAAGCCTGACCCTCACCCGTCCCCTAATCCTAACCCGTACGCTAACACTAACCCGCGCCCTCACACGCACGCTCCCGCTAAAGCGTTGCCGTACCCTCACCTGGACCCTAAACCGTCCCCGTCCCCTAACCCTAACCCTAGCCCGAACCCTAACCCTAACCCTTCCCCGAATCCTGACCCTCACCCGTCCCCTAATCCTAACCCGTACGCTAACACTAACCCGCGCCCTCACACGCACGCTCCCCCTAAAGCGTTGCCGTACCCTCACCTGGACCCTAAACCGTCCCCGTCCCCTAACCCTAACCCTAGCCCGAACCCTAACCCTAACCCTTCCCCGAAGCCTGACACTCACCCGTCCCCTAATCCTAATCCGTACGCTAACACTAACCCGCGCCCTCACACGCACGCTCCCCCTAAAGCGTTGCCGTACACTCACCTGGACCCTAAACCGTCCCCGTCCCCTAACCCTAACCCTAGCCCGAACCCTAACCCTAACCCTTCCGCGAAGCATGACCCTCACCCGTCCCCTATTCCTAACTCGTATGCTTAAAGTAACCCACGCCCTCACACGCACGCTCCCCCTAAAGCGTTGCCGTACCCTCACCTGGACCCTAAACTGTCCCCGTCCCCTAACCCTAACCCTAGCCCGAACCCTAACCCTAACCCTTCCCCGAAGCCTGACCCTCACCCGTCCCATAATCCTAACCCGTACGCTAACACTAACCCGCGCCCTCACACGCACGCTCCCCCTAAAGCGTTGCCGTACCCTCACCTGGACCCTAAACCGTCCCCGTCCCCTAACCCTAACCCTAGCCCGAACCCTAACCCTAACCCTTCCCCGAAGCCTGACCCTCACCCGTGCCCTAATCCTAACACGTACGCTAACACTAACCCGCGCCCTCACACGCACGCTCCCCCTAAAGCGTTGCCGTACCCTCACCTGGACCCTAAACCGTCCCCGTCCCCTAACCCTAACCCTAGCCCGAACCCTAACCCTAACCCTTCCCCGAAGCCTGACCCTCACCCGTGCCCTAATCCTAACCCGTACGCTAACACTAACCCGCGCCCTCACACGCAGGCTCCCCCTAAATCGTTGCCGTACCCTCACCTGGACCCTAAACCGTCCCTGTCCCCTAACCCTAACCCTAGCGCGAACCCTAACCCTAACCCTTCCCCGAAGCCTGACCCTCACCCGTCCCCTAATCCTAACCCGTACGCTAACACTAACCCGCGCCCTCACACGCACGCTCCCCCTAAAGCGTTGCCGTACCCTCACCTGGACCCTAAACCGTCCCCGTCCCCTAACCCTAACCCTAGCCCGAACCCTAACCCTAACCCTTCCCCGAAGCCTGACCCTCACCCGTCCCCTAATCCTAACCCGTACGCTAACACTAACCCGCGCCCTCACACGCACGCTCCCCCTAAAGCGTTGCCGTACCCTCACCTGGACCCTAAACCGTCCCCGTCCCCTAACCCTAACCCTAGCCCGAACCCTAACCCTAACCCTTCCCTGAAGCCTGACCCTCACCCGTCCCCTAATCCTACCCCGTACGCTAACACTAACCCGCGCCCTCACACGCACGCTCCCCGTAAAGCGTTGCCGTACCCTCACCTGGACCCTAAACCGTCCCCGTCCCCTAACCCTAACCCTAGCCTGAACCCTAACCCTAACCCTTCCCCGAAGCCTGACCCTCACCCGTGCCCTAATCCTAACCCGTACGCTAACACTGACCCGCGCCCTCACACGCACGCTCCCCCTAAAGCGTTGCCGTACCCTCACCTGGACCCTAAACCGTCCCCGTCCCCTAACCCTAACCCTAGCCCGAACCCTAACCCTAACCCTTCCCCGAAGCCTGACCCTCACCCGTCCCATAATCCTAACCCGTACGCTAACACTAACCCGCGCCCTCACACGCACGCTCCCCCTAAAGCGTTGCCGTACCCTCACCTGGACCCTAAACCGTCCCCGTCCCCTAACCCTAACCCTAGCCCGAACCCTAACCCTAACCCTTCCCCGAAGCCTGACCCTCACCCGTCCCCTAATCGTAACCTGTACGCTAACACTAACCCGCGCCCTCACACGCACGCTCCCCCTAAAGCGTTGCCGTACCCTCACCTGGACCCTAAACCGTCCCCGTCCCCTAACCCTAACCCTAGCCCGAACCCTAACCCTAACCCTTCCCTGAAGCCTGACCCTCACCCGTGCCCTAATCCTAACCCGTACGCTAACACTAACCCGCGCCCTCACACGCACGCTCCCCGTAAAGCGTTGCCGTACCCTCACCTGGACCCTAAACCGTCCCCGTCCCCTAACCCTAACCCTAGCCCGAACCCTAACCCTAACCCTTCCCCGAAGCCTGACCCTCACCCGTGCCCTAATCCTAACCCGTACGCTAACACTGACCCGCGCCCTCACACGCACGCTCCCCCTAAAGCGTTGCCGTACCCTCACCTGGACCCTAAACCGTCCCCGTCCCCTAACCCTAACCCTAGCCCGAACCCTAACCCTAACCCTTCCCCGAAGCCTGACCCTCACCCGTCCCCTAATCGTAACCCGTACGCTAACACTAACCCGCGCCCTCACACGCACGCTCCCCCTAAAGCGTTGCCGTACCCTCACCTGGACCCTAAACCGTCCCCGTCCCCTAACCCTAACCCTAGCCCGAACCCTAACCCTAACCCTTCCCCGAAGCCTGACCCTCACCCGTGCCCTAATCCTAACCCGTACGCTAACACTAACCCGCGCTCTCACACGCACGCTCCCCCTAAAGCATCGCCGTACCCTCACCTGGACCCTAAACCGTCCCCGTCCCCTAACCCTAACCCTAGCCCGAACCCTAACCCTAACCCTTCCCCGAAGCCTGACCCTCACCCGTGCCCTAATCCTAACCCGTACGCTAACACTAACCCGCGCCCTCACTCGCACGCTCCCCCTAAAGCGTTGCCGTACCCTCACCTGGACCCTAAACCGTCCCCGTCCCCTAACCCTAACCCTAGCCCGAACCCTAACCCTAACCCTTCCCCGAAGCCTGACCCTCACCCGTGCCCTAATCCTAACCCGTACGCTAACACTAACCCGCGCCCTCACACGCACGCTCCCCCTAAAGCGTTGCCGTACCCTCACCTGAACCCTAAACCGTCCCCGTCCCCTAACCCTAACCCTAGCCCGAACCCTAACCCTAACCCTTCCCCGAAGCCTGACCCTCACCCGTCCCCTAATCGTAACCCGTACGCTAACACTAACCCGCGCCCTCACACGCACGCTCCCCCTAAAGCGTTGCCGTACCCTCACCTGGACCCTAAACCGTCCCCGTCCCCTAACCCTAACCCTAGCCCGAACCCTAACCCTAACCCTTCCCCGAAGCCTGACCCTCACCCGTGCCCTAATCCTAACACGTACGCTAACACTAACCCGCGCCCTCACACGCACGCTCCCCCTAAAGCGTTGCCGTACCCTCACCTGGACCCTAAACCGTCCCCGTCCCGTAACCCTAACCCTAGCCCGAACCCTAACCCTAACCCTTCCCCGAAGCCTGACCCTCACACGTCCCCTAATCCTAACCCGTACGCTAACACTAACCCGCGCCCTCACACGCACGCTCCCCCTAAAGCGTTGCCGTACCCTCACCTGGACCCTAAACCGTCCCCGTCCCCTAACCCTAACCCTAGCCCGAACCCTAACCCTAACCCTTCCCCGAATCCTGACCCTCACCCGTCCCCTAATCCTAACCCGTACGCTAACACTAACCCGCGCCCTCACACGCACGCTCCCCCTAAAGCGTTGCCGTACCCTCACCTGGACCCTAAACCGTCCCCGTCCCCTAACCCTAACCCTAGCCCGAACCCTAACCCTAACCCTTCCCCGAAGCCTGACCCTCACCCGTCCCCTAATCCTAATCCGTACGCTAACACTAACCCGCGCCCTCACACGCACGCTCCCCCTAAAGCGTTGCCGTACACTCACCTGGACCCTAAACCGTCCCCGTCCCCTAACCCTAACCCTAGCCCGAACCCTAACCCTAACCCTTCCGCGAAGCATGACCCTCACCCGTCCCCTATTCCTAACTCGTATGCTTAAAGTAACCCACGCCCTCACACGCACGCTCCCCCTAAAGCGTTGCCGTACCCTCACCTGGACCCTAAACTGTCCCCGTCCCCTAACCCTAACCCTAGCCCGAACCCTAACCCTAACCCTTCCCCGAAGCCTGACCCTCACCCGTCCCATAATCCTAACCCGTACGCTAACACTAACCCGCGCCCTCACACGCACGCTCCCCCTAAAGCGTTGCCGTACCCTCACCTGGACCCTAAACCGTCCCCGTCCCCTAACCCTAACCCTAGCCCGAACCCTAACCCTAACCCTTCCCCGAAGCCTGACCCTCACCCGTGCCCTAATCCTAACACGTACGCTAACACTAACCCGCGCCCTCACACGCACGCTCCCCCTAAAGCGTTGCCGTACCCTCACCTGGACCCTAAACCGTCCCCGTCCCCTAACCCTAACCCTAGCCCGAACCCTAACCCTAACCCTTCCCCGAAGCCTGACCCTCACCCGTGCCCTAATCCTAACCCGTACGCTAACACTAACCCGCGCCCTCACACGCAGGCTCCCCCTAAATCGTTGCCGTACCCTCACCTGGACCCTAAACCGTCCCTGTCCCCTAACCCTAACCCTAGCGCGAACCCTAACCCTAACCCTTCCCCGAAGCCTGACCCTCACCCGTCCCCTAATCCTAACCCGTACGCTAACACTAACCCGCGCCCTCACACGCACGCTCCCCCTAAAGCGTTGCCGTACCCTCACCTGGACCCTAAACCGTCCCCGTCCCCTAACCCTAACCCTAGCCCGAACCCTAACCCTAACCCTTCCCCGAAGCCTGACCCTCACCCGTCCCCTAATCCTAACCCGTACGCTAACACTAACCCGCGCCCTCACACGCACGCTCCCCCTAAAGCGTTGCCGTACCCTCACCTGGACCCTAAACCGTCCCCGTCCCCTAACCCTAACCCTAGCCCGAACCCTAACCCTAACCCTTCCCTGAAGCCTGACCCTCACCCGTCCCCTAATCCTACCCCGTACGCTAACACTAACCCGCGCCCTCACACGCACGCTCCCCGTAAAGCGTTGCCGTACCCTCACCTGGACCCTAAACCGTCCCCGTCCCCTAACCCTAACCCTAGCCTGAACCCTAACCCTAACCCTTCCCCGAAGCCTGACCCTCACCCGTGCCCTAATCCTAACCCGTACGCTAACACTGACCCGCGCCCTCACACGCACGCTCCCCCTAAAGCGTTGCCGTACCCTCACCTGGACCCTAAACCGTCCCCGTCCCCTAACCCTAACCCTAGCCCGAACCCTAACCCTAACCCTTCCCCGAAGCCTGACCCTCACCCGTCCCATAATCCTAACCCGTACGCTAACACTAACCCGCGCCCTCACACGCACGCTCCCCCTAAAGCGTTGCCGTACCCTCACCTGGACCCTAAACCGTCCCCGTCCCCTAACCCTAACCCTAGCCCGAACCCTAACCCTAACCCTTCCCCGAAGCCTGACCCTCACCCGTCCCCTAATCGTAACCTGTACGCTAACACTAACCCGCGCCCTCACACGCACGCTCCCCCTAAAGCGTTGCCGTACCCTCACCTGGACCCTAAACCGTCCCCGTCCCCTAACCCTAACCCTAGCCCGAACCCTAACCCTAACCCTTCCCCGAAGCCTGACCCTCACCCGTGCCCTAATCCTAACCCATACGCTAAAACTAACCCACGCCCTCACACGCACGCTCCCACTAAAGCGTTGCCGTACCCTCACCTGGACCCTAAACCGTCCCCGTCCCCTAACCCTAACCCTAGCTCGAACCCTAACCCTAACCCTTCCCTGAAGCCTGACCCTCACCCGTCCCATAATCCTAACCCGTACGCTAACACTAACCCGCGCCCTCACACGCACGCTCCCCCTAAAGCGTTGCCGTACCCTCACCTGGACCCTAAACCGTCCCCGTCCCCTAACCCTAACCCTAGCCCGAACCCTAACCCTAACCCTTCCCCGAAGCCTGACCCTCACCCGTCCCCTAATCCTAACCCGTACGCTAACACTAACCCGCGCCCTCACACGCACGCTCCCCCTAAAGCGTTGCCGTACCCTCACCTGGACCCTAAACCGTCCCCGTCCCCTAACCCTAACCCTAGCCCGAACCCTAACCCTAACCCTTCCCCGAAGCCTGACCCTCACCCGTCCCCTAATCCTAACCCGTACGCTAACACTAACCCGCGCCCTCACACGCACGCTCCCCCTAAAGCGTTGCCGTACCCTCACCTGGACCCTAAACCGTCCCCGTCCCCTAACCCTAACCCTAGCCCGAACCCTAACCCTAACCCTTCCCCGAAGCCTGACCCTCACCCGTGCCCTAATCCTCACCCGTACGCTAACACTAACCCGCGCCCTCACACGCACGCTCCCCCTAAAGCGTTGCCGTACCCTCACCTGGACCCTAAACCGTCCCCGTCCCCTAACCCTAACCCTAGCCCGAACCCTAACCCTAACCCTTCCCCGAAGCCTGACCCTCACCCGTGCCCTAATCCTAACCCGTACGCTAACACTAACCCGCGCCCTCACACGCACGCTCCCCCTAAAGCGTTGCCGTACCCTCACCTGGACCCTAAACCGTCCCCGTCCCCTAACCCTAACCCTAGCCCGAACCCTAACCCTAACCCTTCCCCGAAGCCTGACCCTCACCCGTCCCCTAATCCTAATCCGTACGCTAACACTAACCCGCGCCCTCACACGCACACTCCCCCTAAAGCGTTGCCGTACCCTCATCTGGACCCTAAACCGTCCCCGTCCCCTAACCCTAACCCTAGCCCGAACCCTAACCCTAACCCTTCCCCGAAGCCTGACCCTCACCCGTGCCCTAATCCTAACCCGTACGCTAACACTAACCCGCGCCCTCACACGCACGCTCCCCCTAAAGCGTTGCCGTACCCTCACCTGGACCCTAAACCGTCCCCGTCCCCTAACCCTAACCCTAGCCCGAACCCTAACCCTAACCCTTCCCCGAAGCCTGACCCTCACCCGTGCCCTAATCCTAACACGTACGCTAACACTAACCCGCGCCCTCACACGCACGCTCCCCCTAAAGCGTTGCCGTACCCTCACCTGAACCCTAAACCGTCCCCGTCCCCTAACCCTAACCCTAGCCCGAACCCTAACCCTAACCCTTCCCCGAAGCCTGACCCTCACCCGTCCCCTAATCGTAACCCGTACGCTAACACTAACCCGCGCCCTCACACGCACGCTCCCCCTAAAGCGTTGCCGTACCCTCACCTGGACCCTAAACCGTCCCCGTCCCCTAACCCTAACCCTAGCCCGAACCCTAACCCTAACCCTTCCCCGAAGCCTGACCCTCACCCGTCCCCTAATCCTAACCCGTACGCGAACACTAACCCGCGCCCTCACACGCATGCTCCCCCTAAAGCGTTGCCGTACCCTCACCTGGACCCTAAACCGTCCCCGTCCCCTAACCCTAACCCTAGCCCGAACCCTAACCCTAACCCTTCCCCGAAGCCTGACCCTCACCCGTGCCCTAATCCTAACACGTACGCTAACACTAACCCGCGCCCGCACACACACGCTCCCCCTAAAGCGTTGCCGTACCCTCACCTGGACCCTAAACCGTCCCCGTCCCCTAACCCTAACCCTAGCCCGAACCCTAACCCTAACCCTTCCCCGAAGCCTGACCCTCACCCGTGCCCTAATCCTAATCCGTACGCTAACACTAACCCGCGCCCTCACACGCACGCTCCCCCTAAAGCGTTGCCGTACCCTCACCTGGACCCTAAACCGTCCCCGTCCCCTAACCCTAACCCTAGCCCGAACCCTAACCCTAACCCTTCCCCGAAGCATGACCCTCACCCGTCCCCTATTCCTAACTCCTACGCTTAAACTAACCCACGCCCTCACACGCACGCTCCCCCTAAAGCGTTGCCGTACCCTCACCTGGACCCTAAACCGTCCCCGTCCCCTAACCCTAACCCTAGCCCGAACCCTAACCCTAACCCTTCCCCGAAGCCTGACCCTCACCCGTCCCCTAATCCTAACCCGTACGCTAACACTAACCCGCGCCCTCACACGCACGCTCCCCCTAAAGCGTTGCCGTACCCTCACCTGGACCCTAAACCGTCCCCGTCCCCTAACCCTAACCCTAGCCCGAACCCTAACCCTAACCCTTCCCTGAAGCCTGACCCTCACCCGTCCCCTAATCCTACCCCGTACGCTAACACTAACCCGCGCCCTCACACGCACGCTCCCCGTAAAGCGTTGCCGTACCCTCACCTGGACCCTAAACCGTCCCCGTCCCCTAACCCTAACCCTAGCCCGAACCCTAACCCTAACCCTTCCCCGAAGCCTGACCCTCACCCGTGCCCTAATCCTAACCCGTACGCTAACACTGACCCGCGCCCTCACACGCACGCTCCCCCTAAAGCGTTGCTGTACCCTCACCTGGACCCTAAACCGTCCCCGTCCCCTAACCCTAACCCTAGCCCGAACCCTAACCCTAACCCTTCCCCGAAGCCTGACCCTCACCCGTCCCCTAATCGTAACCCGTACGCTAACACTAACCCGCGCCCTCACACGCACGCTCCCCCTAAAGCGTTGCCGTACCCTCACCTGGACCCTAAACCGTCCCCGTCCCCTAACCCTAACCCTAGCCCGAACCCTAACCCTAACCCTTCCCCGAAGCCTGACCCTCACCCGTGCCCTAATCCTAACCCGTACGCTAACACTAACCCGCGCTCTCACACGCACGCTCCCCCTAAAGCATCGCCGTACCCTCACCTGGACCCTAAACCGTCCCCGTCCCCTAACCCTAACCCTAGCCCGAACCCTAACCCTAACCCTTCCCCGAAGCCTGACCCTCACCCGTGCCCTAATCCTAACCCGTACGCTAACACTAACCCGCGCCCTCACTCGCACGCTCCCCCTAAAGCGTTGCCGTACCCTCACCTGGACCCTAAACCGTCCCCGTCCCCTAACCCTAACCCTAGCCCGAACCCTAACCCTAACCCTTCCCCGAAGCCTGACCCTCACCCGTGCCCTAATCCTAACCCGTACGCTAACACTAACCCGCGCCCTCACACGCACGCTCCCCCTAAAGCGTTGCCGTACCCTCACCTGAACCCTAAACCGTCCCCGTCCCCTAACCCTAACCCTAGCCCGAACCCTAACCCTAACCCTTCCCCGAAGCCTGACCCTCACCCGTCCCCTAATCGTAACCCGTACGCTAACACTAACCCGCGCCCTCACACGCACGCTCCCCCTAAAGCGTTGCCGTACCCTCACCTGGACCCTAAACCGTCCCCGTCCCCTAACCCTAACCCTAGCCCGAACCCTAACCCTAACCCTTCCCCGAAGCCTGACCCTCACCCGTGCCCTAATCCTAACACGTACGCTAACACTAACCCGCGCCCTCACACGCACGCTCCCCCTAAAGCGTTGCCGTACCCTCACCTGGACCCTAAACCGTCCCCGTCCCGTAACCCTAACCCTAGCCCGAACCCTAACCCTAACCCTTCCCCGAAGCCTGACCCTCACCCGTCCCCTAATCCTAACCCGTACGCTAACACTAACCCGCGCCCTCACACGCACGCTCCCCCTAAAGCGTTGCCGTACCCTCACCTGGACCCTAAACCGTCCCCGTCCCCTAACCCTAACCCTAGCCCGAACCCTAACCCTAACCCTTCCCCGAATCCTGACCCTCACCCGTCCCCTAATCCTAACCCGTACGCTAACACTAACCCGCGCCCTCACACGCACGCTCCCCCTAAAGCGTTGCCGTACCCTCACCTGGACCCTAAACCGTCCCCGTCCCCTAACCCTAACCCTAGCCCGAACCCTAACCCTAACCCTTCCCCGAAGCCTGACCCTCACCCGTCCCCTAATCCTAACCCGTACGCGAACACTAACCCGCGCCCTCACACGCATGCTCCCCCTAAAGCGTTGCCGTACCCTCACCTGGACCCTAAACCGTCCCCGTCCCGTAACCCTAACCCTAGCCCGAACCCTAACCCTAACCCTTCCCCGAAGCCTGACCCTCACCCGTCCCCTAATCCTAACCCGTACGCTAACACTAACCCGCGCCCTCACACGCACGATCCCCCTAAAGCGTTGCCGTACCCTCACCTGGACCCTAAACCGTCCCCGTCCCCTAACCCTAACCCTAGCCCGAACCCAACCCTAACCCTTCCCCGAAGCCTGACCCTCACCCGTCCCCTAATCCTAACCCGTACGCTAACACTAACCCGCGCCCTCACTCGCACGCTCCCCCTAAAGCGTTGCCGTACCCTCACCTGGACCCTAAACCGTCCCCGTCCCCTAACCCTAACCCTAGCCCGAACCCTAACCCTAACCCTTCCCCGAAGCCTGACCCTCACCCGTGCCCTAATCCTAACCCGTACGCTAACACTAACCCGCGCCCTCACACGCACGCTCCCCCTAAAGCGTTGCCGTACCCTCACCTGGACCCTAAACCGTCCCCGTCCCCTAACCCTAAACCTAGCCCGAACCCTAACCCTAACACTTCCCCGAAGCCTGACCCTCACCCGTCCCCTAATCCTAACCCGTACGCTAACACTAACCCGCGCCCTCACACGCACGCTCCCCCTAAAGCGTTGCCGTACCCTCACCTGGACCCTAAACCGTCCCCGTCCCCTAACCCTAACCCTAGCCCGAACCCTAACCCTAACCCTTCCCCGAAGCCTGACCCTCACCCGTCCCCTAATCCTAACCCGTACGCTAACACTAACCCGCGCCCTCACACGCACGCTCCCCCTAAAGCGTTGCCGTACCCTCACCTGGACCCTAAACCGTCCCCGTCCCCTAACCCTAACCCTAGCCCGAACCCTAACCCTAACCCTTCCCCGAAGCCTGACCCTCACCCGTCCCCTAATCCTAATCCGTACGCTAACACTAACCCGCGCCCTCACACGCACACTCCCCCTAAAGCGTTGCCGTACCCTCATCTGGACCCTAAACCGTCCCCGTCCCCTAACCCTAACCCTAGCCCGAACCCTAACCCTAACCCTTCCCCGAAGCATGACCCTCACCCGTCCCCTATTCCTAACTCCTACGCTTAAACTAACCCACGCCCTCACACGCACGCTCCCCCTAAAGCGTTGCCGTACCCTCACCTGGACCCTAAACCGTCCCCGTCCCCTAACCCTAACCCTAGCCCGAACCCTAACCCTAACCCTTCCCCGAAGCCTGACCCTCACCCGTCCCCTAATCCTACCCCGTACGCTAACACTAACCCGCACCCTCACACGCACGCTCCCCGTAAAGCGTTGCCGTACCCTCACCTGGACCCTAAACCGTCCCCGTCCCCTAACCCTAACCCTAGCCCGAACCCTAACCCTAACCCTTCCCCGAAGCCTGACCCTCACCCGTGCCCTAATCCTAACCCGTACGCTAACACTGACCCGCGCCCTCACACGCACGCTCCCCCTAAAGCGTTGCCGTACCCTCACCTGGACCCTAAACCGTCCCCGTCCCCTAACCCTAACCCTAGCCCGAACCCTAACCCTAACCCTTCCCCGAAGCCTGACCCTCACCCGTCCCCTAATCGTAACCCGTACGCTAACACTAACCCGCGCCCTCACACGCACGCTCCCCCTAAAGCGTTGCCGTACCCTCACCTGGACCCTAAACCGTCCCCGTCCCCTAAACCTAACCCTAGCCCGAACCCTAACCCTAACCCTTCCCCGAAGCCTGACCCTCACCCGTGCCCTAATCCTAACCCGTACGCTAACACTAACCCGCACCCTCACTCGCACGCTCCCCCTAAAGCGTTGCCGTACCCTCACCTGGACCCTAAACCGTCCCCGTCCCCTAACCCTAACCCTAGCCCGAACCCTAACCCTAACCCTTCCCCGAAGCCTGACCCTCACCCGTGCCCTAATCCTAACCCGTACGCTAACACTAACCCGCGCCCTCACACGCACGCTCCCCCTAAAGCGTTGCCGTACCCTCACCTGGACCCTAAACCGTCCCCGTCCCCTAACCCTAACCCTAGCCCGAACCCTAACCCTAACCCTTCCCCGAAGCCTGACCCTCACCCGTGCCCTAATCCTAACACGTACGCTAACACTAACCCGCGCCCTCACACACACGCTCCCCCTAAAGCGTTGCCGTACCCTCACCTGGACCCTAAACCGTCCCCGTCCCCTAACCCTAACCCTAGCCCGAACCCTAACCCTAACCCTTCCCCGAAGCCTGACCCTCACCCGTGCCCTAATCCTCACCCGTACGCTAACACTAACCCGCGCCCTCACACGCACGCTCCCCCTAAAGCGTTGCCGTACCCTCACCTGGACCCTAAACCGTCCCCGTCCCCTAACCCTAACCCTAGCCCGAACCCTAACCCTAACCCTTCCCCGAAGCCTGACCCTCACCCGTGCCCTAATCCTAACCCGTACGCTAACACTAACCCGCGCCCTCACACGCACGCTCCCCCTAAAGCGTTGCCGTACCCTCACCTGGACCCTAAACCGTCCCCATCACCTAACCCTAACCCTAGCCCGAACCCTAACCCTAACCCTTCCCCGAAGCCTGACCCTCACCCGTGCCTTAATCCTAACCCATACGCTAACACTAACCCGCGCCCTCACACGCACGCTCCCCCTAAAGCGTTGCCGTACCCCCACCTGGACCCTAAACCGTCCCCGTCCCCTAACCCTAACCCTAGCCCGAACCCTAACCCTAACCCTTCCCCGAAGCCTGATCCTCACCCGTCCCCTAATCGTAACCCGTACGCGAACACTAACCCGCGCCCTCACACGCACGCTCCCCCTAAAGCGTTGCCGTACCCTCACCTGGACCCTAAACCGTCCCCGTCCCCTAACCCTAACCCTAGCCCGAACCCTAACCCTAACCCTTCCCCGAAGCCTGACCCTCACCCGTGCCCTAATCCTAACCCGTACGCTAACACTAACCCGCGCCCTCACACGCACGCTCCCCCTAAAGCATTGCCGTACCCTCACCTGGACCCTAAACCGTCCCCGTCCCCTAACCCTAACCCTAGCCCGAACCCTAACCCTAACCCTTCCCCGAAGCCTGACCCTCACCCGTCCCCTATTCCTAACTCGTACGCTAAAACTAACCCACGCCCTCACACGCACGCTCCCCCTAAAGCGTTGCCGTACCCTCACCTGGACCCTAAACCGTCCCCGTCCCCTAACCCTAACCCTAGCCCGAACCCTAACCCTAACCCTTCCCCGAAGCCTGACCCTCACCCGTCCCATAATCCTAACCCGTACGCTAACACTAACCCGCGCCCTCACACGCACTCTCCCCCTAAAGCGTTGCCGTACCCTCACCTGGACCCTAAACTGTCCCCGTCCCCTAACCCTAACCCTAGCCCAAACCCTAACCCTAACCCTTCCCCGAAGCCTGACACTCACCCGTCCCCTAATCCTAACCCGTACGCTAAAACTAACCCGCGCCCTCACACGAACGCTCCCCCTAAAGCGTTGCCGTACCCTCACCTGGACCCTAAACCGTCCCCGTCCCCTAACCCTATCCCTAGCCCGAACCCTAACCCTAACCCTTCCCCGAAGCCTGACCCTCACCCGTGCCCTAATCCTAACCCGTACGCTAACACTAACCCGCGCCCTCACACGCACGCTCCCCCTAAAGCGTTGCCGTACCCTCACCTGGACCCTAAACCGTCCCCGTCCCCTAACCCTAACCCTAGCCCGAACCCTAACCCTAACCCTTCCCCGAAGCCAGACCCTCACCCGTGCCCTAATCCTAACACGTACGCTAACACTAACCCGCGCCCTCACACGCACGCTCCCCCTAAAGCGTTGCCGTACCCTCACCTGGACCCTAAACCGTCCCCGTCCCCTAACCCTAACCCTAGCCCGAACCCTAACCCTAACCCTTCCCCGAAGCCTGACCCTCACCCGTGCCCTAATCCTAACCCGTACGCTAACACTAACCCGCGCCCTCACACGCAGGCTCCCCCTAAATCGTTGCCGTACACTCACCTGGACCCTAAACCGTCCCCGTCCCCTAACCCTAACCCTAGCGCGAACCCTAACCCTAACCCTTCCCCGAAGCCTGACCCTCACCCGTCCCCTAATCCTAACCCGTACGCTAACAGTAACCCGCGCCCTCACACGCACGCTCCCCATAAAGCGTTGCCGTACCCTCACCTGGACCCTAAACCGTCCCCGTCCCCTAACCCTAACCCTAGCCCGAACCCTAACCCTAACCCTTCCCCGATGCCTGACCCTCACCCGTCCCCTAATCCTAACCCGTACGCTAACACTAACCCGCGCCCTCACACGCACGCTCCCCCTAAAGCGTTGAGGTACCCTCACCTAGACCCTAAACCGTCCCCGTCCCCTAACCCTAACCCTAGACCGAACCCTAACCCTAACCCTTCCCCGAAGCCTGACCCTCACCCGTCCCCTAATCCTACCCCGTACGCTAACACTAACCCGCGCCCTCACACGCACGCTCCCCGTAAAGCGTTGCCGTACCCTCACCTGGACCCTAAACCGTCCCCGTCCCCTAACCCTATCCCTAGCCCGAACCCTAACCCTAACCCTTCCCCAAAGCCTGACCCTCACCCGTGCCCTAATCCTAACCCGTACGCTAACACTAACCCGCGCCCTCACACGCACGCTCCCCCTAAAGCGTTGCCGTACCCTCACCTGGACCCTAAACCGTCCCCGTCCCCTAACCCTAACCCTAGCCCGAACCCTAACCCTAACCCTTCCCCGAAGCCTGACCCTCACCCGTCCCATAATCCTAACCCGTACGCTAACACTAACCCGCGCCCTCACACGCACGCTCCCCCTAAAGCGTTGCCGTACCCTCACCTGGACCCTAAACCGTCCCCGTCCCCTAACCCTAACCCTAGCCCGAACCCTAACCCTAACCCTTCCCCGAAGCCTGACCCTCACCCGTGCCCTAATCCTAACCCGTACGCTAACACTAACCCGCGCCCTCACACGCACGCTCCCCCTAAATCGTTGCCGTACCCTCACCTGGACCCTAAACCGTCCCCGTCCCCTAACCCTAACCCTAGCCCGAACCCTAACCCTAACCCTTCCCCGAAGCCTGACCCTCACCCGTCCCCTAATGCTAACCCGTACGCTAACACTAACCCGCGCCCTCACACGCACGATCCCCCTAAAGCGTTGCCGTACCCTCACCTGGACCCTAAACCGTCCCCGTCCCCTAACCCTAACCCTAGCCCGAACCCTAACCCTAACCCTTCCCCGAAGCCTGACCCTCACCCGTCCCCTAATCCTAACCCGTACGCTAACACTAACCCGCGCCCTCACTCGCACGCTCCCCCTAAAGCGTTGCCGTACCCTCACCTGGACCCTAAACCGTCCCCGTCCCCTAACCCTAACCCTAGCCCGAACCCTAACCCTAACCCTTCCCCGAAGCCTGACCCTCACCCGTGCCCTAATCCTAACCCGTACGCTAACACTAACCCGCGCCCTCACACGCACGCTCCCCCTAAAGCGTTGCCGTACCCTCACCTGGACCCTAAACCGTCCCCGTCCCCTAACCCTAACCCTAGCCCGAACCCTAACCCTAACCCTTCCCCGAAGCCTGACCCTCACCCGTCCCCTAATCCTAACCCGTACGCTAACACTAACCCGCGCCCTCACACGCACGCTCCCCCTAAAGCGTTGCCGTACCCTCACCTGGACCCTAAACCGTCCCCGTCCCCTAACCCTAACCCTAGCCCGAACCCTAACCCTAACCCTTCCCCGAAGCCTGACCCTCACCCGTCCCCTAATCCTAATCCGTACGCTAACACTAACCCGCGCCCTCACACGCACACTCCCCCTAAAGCGTTGCCGTACCCTCATCTGGACCCTAAACCGTCCCCGTCCCCTAACCCTAACCCTAGCCCGAACCCTAACCCTAACCCTTCCCCGAAGCCTGACCCTCACCCGTGCCCTAATCCTAACCCGTACGCTAACACTAACCCGCGCCCTCACACGCACGCTCCCCCTAAAGCGTTGCCGTACCCTCACCTGGACCCTAAACCGTCCCCGTCCCCTAACCCTAACCCTAGCCCGAACCCTAACCCTAACCCTTCCCCGAAGCCTGACCCTCACCCGTGCCCTAATCCTAACCCGTACGCTAACACTAACCCGCGCCCTCACACGCACGCTCCCCCTAAAGCGTTGCCGTACCCTCACCTGGACCCTAAACCGTCCCCGTCCCCTAACCCTAACCCTAGCCCGAACCCTAACCCTAACCCTTCCCCGAAGCCTGACCATCACCCGTCCCCTAATCCTAACCCGTACGCTAACACTAACCCGCGCCCTCACACGCACGCTCCCCCTAAAGCGTTGCCGTACCCTCACCTGGACCCTAAACCGTCCCCGTCCCCTAACCCTAACCCTAGCCCGAACCCTAACCCTAACCCTTCCCCGAAGCCTGACCCTCACCCGTGCCCTAATCCTAACACGTACGCTAACACTAACCCGCGCCCTCACACGCACGCTCCCCCTAAAGCGTTGCCGTACCCTCACCTGGACCCTAAACCGTCCCCGTCCCCTAACCCTAACCCTAGCCCGAACCCTAACCCTAACCCTTCCCCGAAGCCTGACCCTCACCCGTCCCCTAATCCTAACCCGTACGCTAACACTAACCCGCGCCCTCACACGCACGCTCCCCCTAAAGCGTTGCCGTACCCTCACCTGGACCCTAAACCGTCCCCGTCCCCTAACCCTAACCCTAGCCCGAACCCTAACCCTAACCCTTCCCCGAATCCTGACCCTCACCCGTCCCCTAATCCTAACCCGTACGCTAACACTAACCCGCGCCCTCACACGCACGCTCCCCCTAAAGCGTTGCCGTACCCTCACCTGGACCCTAAACCGTCCCCGTCCCCTAACCCTAACCCTAGCCCGAACCCTAACCCTAACCCTTCCCCGAAGCCTGACCCTCACCCGTCCCCTAATCCTAACCCGTACGCGAACACTAACCCGCGCCCTCACACGCATGCTCCCCCTAAAGCGTTGCCGTACCCTCACCTGGACCCTAAACCATCCCCGTCCCCTAACCCTAACCCTAGCCCGAACCCTAACCCTAACCCTTCCCCGAAGCCTGACCCTCACCCGTGCCCTAATCCTAACACGTACGCTAACACTAACCCGCGCCCGCACACACACGCTCCCCCTAAAGCGTTGCCGTACCCTCACCTGGACCCTAAACCGTCCCCGTCCCCTAACCCTAACCCTAGCCCGAACCCTAACCCTAACCCTTCCCCGAAGCCTGACCCTCACCCGTGCCCTAATCCTAACCCGTACGCTAACACTAACCCGCGCCCTCACACGCACGCTCCCCCTAAAGCGTTGCCGTACCCTCACCTGGACCCTAAACCGTCCCCGTCCCCTAACCCTAACCCTAGCCCGAACCCTAACCCTAATCCTTTCCCGAAGCCTGACCCTCACCCATGCCCTAATCCTAACCCGTACGCTAACACTAACCCGCGCCCTCACACGCACGCTCCCCCTAAAGCGTTGCCGTACCCTCACCTGGACCCTAAACCATCCCCGTCCCCTAACCCTAACCCTAGCCCGAACCCTAACCCTAACCCTTCCCCGAAGCCTGACCCTCACCCGTGCCCTAATCCTAACCCATACACTAACACTAACCCGCGCCCTCACACGCACGCTCCCTCTAAAGCGTTGCCGTACCCCCACCTGGACCCTAAACCGTCCCCGTCCCCTAACCCTAACCCTAGCCCGAACCCTAACCCTAACCCTTCCCAGAAGCCTGACCCTCACCCGTCCCCTAATCGTAACCCGTACGCGAACACTAACCCGCGCCCTCACACGCACGCTCCCCCTAAAGCGTTGCCGTACCCTCACCTGGACCCTAAACCGTCCCCGTCCCCTAACCCTAACCCTAGCCCGAACCCTAACCCTAACCCTTCCCCGAAGCCTGACCCTCACCCGTGCCCTAATCCTAATCCGTACGCTAACACTAACCCGCGCCCTCACACGCACGCTCCCCCTAAAGCGTTGCCGTACCCTCACCTGGACCCTAAACCGTCCCCGTCCCCTAACCCTAACCCTAGCCCGAACCCTAACCCTAACCCTTCCCCGAAGCATGACCCTCACCCGTCCCCTATTCCTAACTCCTACGCTTAAACTAACCCACGCCCTCACACGCACGCTCCCCCTAAAGCGTTGCCGTACCCTCACCTGGACCCTAAACCGTCCCCGTCCCCTAACCCTAACCCTAGCCCGAACCCTAACCCTAACCCTTCCCCGAAGCCTGACCCTCACCCGTCCCATAATCCTAACCCGTACGCTAACACTAACCCGCGCCCTCACACGCACGCTCCCCCTAAAGCGTTGCCGTACCCTCACCTGGACCCTAAACCGTCCCCGTCCCCTAACCCTAACCCTAGCCCGAACCCTAACCCTAACCCTTCCCCGAAGCCTGACCCTCACCCGTGCCCTAATCCTAACCCGTACGCTAACACTAGCCCGCGCCCTCACACGCACGCTCCCCCTAAAGCGTTGCCGTACCCTCACCTGGACCCTAAACCGTCCCCGTCCCCTAACCCTAACCCTAGCCCGAACCCTAACCCTAACCCTTCCCCGAAGCCTGACCCTCACCCGTGCCCTAATCCTAACCCGTACGCTAACACTAACCCGCGCCCTCACACGCACGCTCCCCCTAAAGCGTTGCCGTACCCTCACCTGGACCCTAAACCGTCCCCGTCCCCTAACCCTAACCCTAGCCCGAACCCTAACCCTAACACTTCCCCGAAGCCTGACCCTCACCCGTGCCCTAATCCTAACACGTACGCTAACACTAACCCGCGCCCTCACACGCACGCTCCCCCTAAAGCGTTGCCGTACCCTCACCTGGTCCCTAAACCGTCCCCGTCCCCTAACCCTAACCCTAGCCCGAACCCTAACCCTAACCCTTCCCCGAAGCCTGACCCTCACCCGTGGCCTAATCCTAACCCGTACGCTAACACTAACCCGTGCCCTCACACGCAAGCTCCCCCTAAAGCATTGCCGTACCCTCACCTGGACCCTAAACCGTCCCCGTCCCCTAACCCTAACCCTAGCGCGAACCCTAACCCTAACCCTTCCCCGAAGCCTGACCCTCACCCGTGCCCTAATCCTAACCCGTACGCTAACACTAACCCGCGCCCTCACACGCACGCTCCCCCTAAAGCGTTGCCGTACCCTCACCTGAACCCTAAACCGTCCCCGTCCCCTAACCCTAACCCTAGCCCGAACCCTAACCCTAACCCTTCCCCGAAGCCTGACCCTCACCCGTCCCCTAATCGTAACCCGTACGCTAACACTAACCCGCGCCCTCACACGCACGCTCCCCCTAAAGCGTTGCCGTACCCTCACCTGGACCCTAAACCGTCCCCGTCCCCTAACCCTAACCCTAGCCCGAACCCTAACCCTAACCCTTCCCCGAAGCCTGACCCTCACCCGTGCCCTAATCCTAACACGTACGCTAACACTAACCCGCGCCCTCACACGCACGCTCCCCCTAAAGCGTTGCCGTACCCTCACCTGGACCCTAAACCGTCCCCGTCCCCTAACCCTAACCCTAGCCCGAACCCTAACCCTAACCCTTCCCCGAAGCCTGACCCTCACCCGTCCCCTAATCCTAACCCGTACGCTAACACTAACCCGCGCCCTCACACGCACGCTCCCCCTAAAGCGTTGCCGTACCCTCACCTGGACCCTAAACCGTCCCCGTCCCCTAACCCTAACCCTAGCCCGAACCCTAACCCTAACCCTTCCCCGAATCCTGACCCTCACCCGTCCCCTAATCCTAACCCGTACGCTAACACTAACCCGCGCCCTCACACGCACGCTCCCCCTAAAGCGTTGCCGTACCCTCACCTGGACCCTAAACCGTCCCCGTCCCCTAACCCTAACCCTAGCCCGAACCCTAACCCTAACCCTTCCCCGAAGCCTGACCCTCACCCGTCCCCTAATCCTAACCCGTACGCGAACACTAACCCGCGCCCTCACACGCATGCTCCCCCTAAAGCGTTGCCGTACCCTCACCTGGACCCTAAACCGTCCCCGTCCCCTAACCCTAACCCTAGCCCGAACCCTAACCCTAACCCTTCCCCGAAGCCTGACCCTCACCCGTGCCCTAATCCTAACACGTACGCTAACACTAACCCGCGCCCGCACACACACGCTCCCCCTAAAGCGTTGCCGTACCCTCACCTGGACCCTAAACCGTCCCCGTCCCCTAACCCTAACCCTAGCCCGAACCCTAACCCTAACCCTTCCCCGAAGCCTGACCCTCACCCGTGCCCTAATCCTAACCCGTACGCTAACACTAACCCGCGCCCTCACACGCACGCTCCCCCTAAAGCGTTGCCGTACCCTCACCTGGACCCTAAACCGTCCCCGTCCCCTAACCCTAACCCTAGCCCGAACCCTAACCCTAATCCTTTCCCGAAGCCTGACCCTCACCCATGCCCTAATCCTAACCCGTACGCTAACACTAACCCGCGCCCTCACACGCACGCTCCCCCTAAAGCGTTGCCGTACCCTCACCTGGACCCTAAACCATCCCCGTCCCCTAACCCTAACCCTAGCCCGAACCCTAACCCTAACCCTTCCCCGAAGCCTGACCCTCACCCGTGCCCTAATCCTAACCCATACACTAACACTAACCCGCGCCCTCACACGCACGCTCCCTCTAAAGCGTTGCCGTACCCCCACCTGGACCCTAAACCGTCCCCGTCCCCTAACCCTAACCCTAGCCCGAACCCTAACCCTAACCCTTCCCAGAAGCCTGACCCTCACCCGTCCCCTAATCGTAACCCGTACGCGAACACTAACCCGCGCCCTCACACGCACGCTCCCCCTAAAGCGTTGCCGTACCCTCACCTGGACCCTAAACCGTCCCCGTCCCCTAACCCTAACCCTAGCCCGAACCCTAACCCTAACCCTTCCCCGAAGCATGACCCTCACCCGTCCCCTATTCCTAACTCCTACGCTTAAACTAACCCACGCCCTCACACGCACGCTCCCCCTAAAGCGTTGCCGTACCCTCACCTGGACCCTAAACCGTCCCCGTCCCCTAACCCTAACCCTAGCCCGAACCCTAACCCTAACCCTTCCCCGAAGCCTGACCCTCACCCGTCCCATAATCGTAACCCGTACGCTAACACTAACCCGCGCCCTCACACGCACGCTCCCCCTAAAGCGTTGCCGTACCCTCACCTGGACCCTAAACCGTCCCCGTCCCCTAACCCTAACCCTAGCCCGAACCCTAACCCTAACCCTTCCCCGAAGCCTGACCCTCACCCGTGCCCTAATCCTAACCCGTACGCTAACACTAGCCCGCGCCCTCACACGCACGCTCCCCCTAAAGCGTTGCCGTACCCTCACCTGGACCCTAAACCGTCCCCGTCCCCTAACCCTAACCCTAGCCCGAACCCTAACCCTAACCCTTCCCCGAAGCCTGACCCTCACCCGTGCCCTAATCCTAACCCGTACGCTAACACTAACCCGCGCCCTCACACGCACGCTCCCCCTAAAGCGTTGCCGTACCCTCACCTGGACCCTAAACCGTCCCCGTCCCCTAACCCTAACCCTAGCCCGAACCCTAACCCTAACACTTCCCCGAAGCCTGACCCTCACCCGTGCCCTAATCCTAACACGTACGCTAACACTAACCCGCGCCCTCACACGCACGCTCCCCCTAAAGCGTTGCCGTACCCTCACCTGGACCCTAAACCGTCCCCGTCCCCTAACCCTAACCCTAGCCCGAACCCTAACCCTAACCCTTCCCCGAAGCCTGACCCTCACCCGTGGCCTAATCCTAACCCGTACGCTAACACTAACCCGTGCCCTCACACGCAAGCTCCCCCTAAAGCATTGCCGTACCCTCACCTGGACCCTAAACCGTCCCCGTCCCCTAACCCTAACCCTAGCGCGAACCCTAACCCTAACCCTTCCCCGAAGCCTGACCCTCACCCGTCCCCTAATCCTAACCCGTACGCTAACACTAACCCGCGCCCTCACACGCACGCTCCCCCTAAAGCGTTGCCGTACCCTCACCTGGACCCTAAACCGTCCCCGTCCCCTAACCCTAACCCTAGCCCGAACCCTAACCCTAACCCTTCCCTGAAGCCTGACCCTCACCCGTCCCCTAATCCTACCCCGTACGCTAACACTAACCCGCGCCCTCACACGCACGCTCCCCCTAAAGCGTTGCCGTACCCTCACCTGGACCCTAAACCGTCCCCGTCCCCTAACCCTAACCCTAGCCCGAACCCTAACCCTAACCCTTCCCCGAAGCCTGACCCTCACCCGTGCCCTAATCCTAACCCGTACGCTAACACTGACCCGCGCCCTCACACGCACGCTCCCCCTAAAGCGTTGCCGTACCCTCACCTGGACCCTAAACCGTCCCCGTCCCCTAACCCTAACCCTAGCCCGAACCCTAACCCTAACCCTTCCCCGAAGCCTGACCCTCACCCGTCCCCTAATCCTAACCCGTACGCTAACACTAACCCGCGCCCTCACACGCACGCTCCCCCTAAAGCGTTGCCGTACCCTCACCTGGACCCTAAACCGTCCCCGTCCCCTAACCCTAACCCTAGCCCGAACCCTAACCCTAACCCTTCCCCGAAGCCTGACCCTCACCCGTGCCCTAATCCTAACCCGTACGCTAACACTAACCCGCGCCCTCACACGCACGCTCCCCCTAAAGCGTTGCCGTACCCTCACCTGGACCCTAAACCGTCCCCGTCCCCTAACCCTAACCCTAGCCCGAACCCTAACCCTAATCCTTTCCCGAAGCCTGACCCTCACCCATGCCCTAATCCTAACCCGTACGCTAACACTAACCCGCGCCCTCACACGCACGCTCCCCCTAAAGCGTTGCCGTACCCTCACCTGGACCCTAAACCATCCCCGTCCCCTAACCCTAACCCTAGCCCGAACCCTAACCCTAACCCTTCCCCGAAGCCTGACCCTCACCCGTGCCCTAATCCTAACCCATACACTAACACTAACCCGCGCCCTCACACGCACGCTCCCTCTAAAGCGTTGCCGTACCCCCACCTGGACCCTAAACCGTCCCCGTCCCCTAACCCTAACCCTAGCCCGAACCCTAACCCTAACCCTTCCCAGAAGCCTGACCCTCACCCGTCCCCTAATCGTAACCAGTACGCGAACACTAACCCGCGCCCTCACACGCACGCTCCCCCTAAAGCGTTGCCGTACCCTCACCTGGACCCTAAACCGTTCCCGTCCCCTAACCCTAACCCTAGCCCGAACCCTAACCCTAACCCTTCCCCGAAGCATGACCCTCACCCGTCCCCTATTCCTAACTCCTACGCTTAAACTAACCCACGCCCTCACACGCACGCTCCCCCTAAAGCGTTGCCGTACCCTCACCTGGACCCTAAACCGTCCCCGTCCCCTAACCCTAACCCTAGCCCGAACCCTAACCCTAACCCTTCCCCGAAGCCTGACCCTCACCCGTCCCATAATCGTAACCCGTACGCTAACACTAACCCGCGCCCTCACACGCACGCTCCCCCTAAAGCGTTGCCGTACCCTCACCTGGACCCTAAACCGTCCCCGTCCCCTAACCCTAACCCTAGCCCGAACCCTAACCCTAACCCTTCCCCGAAGCCTGACCCTCACCCGTGCCCTAATCCTAACCCGTACGCTAACACTAGCCCGCGCCCTCACACGCACGCTCCCCCTAAAGCGTTGCCGTACCCTCACCTGGACCCTAAACCGTCCCCGTCCCCTAACCCTAACCCTAGCCCGAACCCTAACCCTAACCCTTCCCCGAAGCCTGACCCTCACCCGTGCCCTAATCCTAACCCGTACGCTAACACTAACCCGCGCCCTCACACGCACGCTCCCCCTAAAGCGTTGCCGTACCCTCACCTGGACCCTAAACCGTCCCCGTCCCCTAACCCTAACCCTAGCCCGAACCCTAACCCTAACACTTCCCCGAAGCCTGACCCTCACCCGTGCCCTAATCCTAACACGTACGCTAACACTAACCCGCGCCCTCACACGCACACTCCCCCTAAAGCGTTGCCGTACCCTCACCTGGACCCTAAACCGTCCCCGTCCCCTAACCCTAACCCTAGCCCGAACCCTAACCCTAACCCTTCCCCGAAGCCTGACCCTCACCCGTGGCCTAATCCTAACCCGTACGCTAACACTAACCCGTGCCCTCACACGCAAGCTCCCCCTAAAGCATTGCCGTACCCTCACCTGGACCCTAAACCGTCCCCGTCCCCTAACCCTAACCCTAGCGCGAACCCTAACCCTAACCCTTCCCCGAAGCCTGACCCTCACCCGTCCCCTAATCCTAACCCGTACGCTAACACTAACCCGCGCCCTCACACGCACGCTCCCCCTAAAGCGTTGCCGTACCCTCACCTGGACCCTAAACCGTCCCCGTCCCCTAACCCTAACCCTAGCCCGAACCCTAACCCTAACCCTTCCCTGAAGCCTGACCCTCACCCGTCCCCTAATCCTACCCCGTACGCTAACACTAACCCGCGCCCTCACACGCACGCTCCCCCTAAAGCGTTGCCGTACCCTCACCTGGACCCTAAACCGTCCCCGTCCCCTAACCCTAACCCTAGCCCGAACCCTAACCCTAACCCTTCCCCGAAGCCTGACCCTCACCCGTGCCCTAATCCTAACCCGTACGCTAACACTGACCCGCGCCCTCACACGCACGCTCCCCCTAAAGCGTTGCCGTACCCTCACCTGGACCCTAAACCGTCCCCGTCCCCTAACCCTAACCCTAGCCCGAACCCTAACCCTAACCCTTCCCCGAAGCCTGACCCTCACCCGTCCCCTAATCCTAACCCGTACGCTAACACTAACCCGCGCCCTCACACGCACGCTCCCCCTAAAGCGTTGCCGTACCCTCACCTGGACCCTAAACCGTCCCCGTCCCCTAACCCTAACCCTAGCCCGAACCCTAACCCTAACCCTTCCCCGAAGCCTGACCCTCACCCGTCCCCTAATCGTAACCCGTACGCTAACACTAACCCGCGCCCTCACACGCACGCTCCCCCTAAAGCGTTGCCGTACCCTCACCTGGACCCTAAACCGTCCCCGTCCCCTAACCCTAACCCTAGCCCGAACCCTAACCCTAACCCTTCCCCGAAGCCTGACCCTCACCCGTGCCCTAATCCTAACCCGTACGCTAACACTAACCCGCGCCCTCACACGCACGCTCCCCCTAAAGCATCGCCGTACCCTCACCTGGACCCTAAACCGTCCCCGTCCCCTAACCCTAACCCTAGCCCGAACCCTAACCCTAACCCTTCCCCGAAGCCTGACCCTCACCCGTGCCCTAATCCTAACCCGTACGCTAACACTAACCCGCGCCCTCACTCGCACGCTCCCCCTAAAGCGTTGCCGTACCCTCACCTGGACCCTAAACCGTCCCCGTCCCCTAACCCTAACCCTAGCCCGAACCCTAACCCTAACCCTTCCCCGAAGCCTGACCCTCACCCGTGCCCTAATCCTAACCCGTACGCTAACTCTAACCCGCGCCCTCACACGCACGCTCCCCCTAAAGCGTTGCCGTACCCTCACCTGGACCCTAAACCGTCCCCGTCCCCTAACCCTAACCCTAGCCCGAACCCTAACCCTAACCCTTCCCCGAAGCCTGACCCTCACCCGTGCCCTAATCCTAACACGTACGCTAACACTAACCCGCGCCCTCACACACACGCTCCCCCTAAAGCGTTGCCGTACCCTCACCTGGACCCTAAACCGTCCCCGTCCCCTAACCCTAACCCTAGCCCGAACCCTAACCCTAACCCTTCCCCGAAGCCTGACCCTCACCCGTGCCCTAATCCTAATCCGTACGCTAACACTAACCCGCGCCCTCACACGCACGCTCCCCCTAAAGCGTTGCCGTACCCTCACCTGGACCCTAAACCGTCCCCGTCCCCTAACCCTAACCCTAGCCCGAACCCTAACCCTAACCCTTCCCCGAAGCATGACCCTCACCCGTCCCCTATTCCTAACTCGTACGCTTAAACTAACCCACGCCCTCACACGCACGCTCCCCCTAAAGCGTTGCCGTACCCTCACCTGGACCCTAAACCGTCCCCGTCCCCTAACCCTAACCCTAACCCGAACCCTAACCCTAACCCTTCCCCGAAGCCTGACCCTCACCCGTCCCATAATCCTAACCCGTACGCTAACACTAACCCGCGCCCTCACACGCACGCTCCCCCTAAAGCGTTGCCGTACCCTCACCTGGACCCTAAACCGTCCCCGTCCCCTAACCCTAACCCTAGCCCGAACCCTAACCCTAACCCTTCCCCGAAGCCTGACCCTCACCCGTGCCCTAATCCTAACCCGTACGCTAACACTAACCCGCGCCCTCACACGCACGCTCCCCCTAAAGCGTTGCCGTACCCTCACCTGGACCCTAAACCGTCCCCGTCCCCTAACCCTAACCCTAGCCCGAACCCTAACCCTAACCCTTCCCCGAAGCCTGACCCTCACCCGTGCCCTAATCCTAACCCGTACGCTAACACTAACCCGCGCCCTCACACGCACGCTCCCCCTAAAGCGTTGCCGTACCCTCACCTGGACCCTAAACCGTCCCCGTCCCCTAACCCTAACCCTAGCCCGAACCCTAACCCTAACCCTTCCCCGAAGCCTGACCCTCACCCGTGCCCTAATCCTAACCCGTACGCTAACACTAACCCGCGCCCTCACACGCACGCTCCCCCTAAAGCGTTGCCGTACCCTCACCTGAACCCTAAACCGTCCCCGTCCCCTAACCCTAACCCTAGCCCGAACCCTAACCCTAACCCTTCCCCGAAGCCTGACCCTCACCCGTCCCCTAATCCTAACCCGTACGCTAACACTAACCCGCGCCCTCACACGCACGCTCCCCCTAAAGCGTTGCCGTACCCTCACCTGGACCCTAAACCGTCCCCGTCCCCTAACCCTAACCCTAGCCCGAACCCTAACCCTAACCCTTCCCCGAAGCCTGACCCTCACCCGTGCCCTAATCCTAACACGTACGCTAACACTAACCCGCGCCCTCACACGCACGCTCCCCCTAAAGCGTTGCCGTACCCTCACCTGGACCCTAAACCGTCCCCGTCCCCTAACCCTAACCCTAGCCCGAACCCTAACCCTAACCCTTCCCCGAAGCCTGACCCTCACCCGTCCCCTAATCCTAACCCGTACGCTAACACTAACCCGCGCCCTCACACGCACGCTCCCCCTAAAGCGTTGCCGTACCCTCACCTGGACCCTAAACCGTCCCCGTCCCCTAACCCTAACCCTAGCCCGAACCCTAACCCTAACCCTTCCCCGAATCCTGACCCTCACCCGTCCCCTAATCCTAACCCGTACGCTAACACTAACCCGCGCCCTCACACGCACGCTCCCCCTAAAGCGTTGCCGTACCCTCACCTGGACCCTAAACCGTCCCCGTCCCCTAACCCTAACCCTAGCCCGAACCCTAACCCTAACCCTTCCCCGAAGCCTGACCCTCACCCGTCCCCTAATCCTAACCCGTACGCGAACACTAACCCGCGCCCTCACACGCATGCTCCCCCTAAAGCGTTGCCGTACCCTCACCTGGACCCTAAACCATCCCCGTCCCCTAACCCTAACCCTAGCCCGAACCCTAACCCTAACCCTTCCCCGAAGCCTGACCCTCACCCGTGCCCTAATCCTAACACGTACGCTAACACTAACCCGCGCCCGCACACACACGCTCCCCCTAAAGCGTTGCCGTACCCTCACCTGGACCCTAAACCGTCCCCGTCCCCTAACCCTAACCCTAGCCCGAACCCTAACCCTAACCCTTCCCCGAAGCCTGACCCTCACCCGTGCCCTAATCCTAACCCGTCCGCTAACACTAACCCGCGCCCTCACACGCACGCTCCCCCTAAAGCGTTGCCGTACCCTCACCTGGACCCTAAACCGTCCCCGTCCCCTAACCCTAACCCTAGCCCGAACCCTAACCCTAATCCTTTCCCGAAGCCTGACCCTCACCCATGCCCTAATCCTAACCCGTACGCTAACACTAACCCGCGCCCTCACACGCACGCTCCCCCTAAAGCGTTGCCGTACCCTCACCTGGACCCTAAACCATCCCCGTCCCCTAACCCTAACCCTAGCCCGAACCCTAACCCTAACCCTTCCCCGAAGCCTGACCCTCACCCGTGCCCTAATCCTAACCCATACACTAACACTAACCCGCGCCCTCACACGCACGCTCCCTCTAAAGCGTTGCCGTACCCCCACCTGGACCCTAAACCGTCCCCGTCCCCTAACCCTAACCCTAGCCCGAACCCTAACCCTAACCCTTCCCAGAAGCCTGACCCTCACCCGTCCCCTAATCGTAACCCGTACGCTAACACTAACCCGCGCCCTCACACGCACGCTCCCCCTAAAGCGTTGCCGTACCCTCACCTGGACCCTAAACCGTCCCCGTCCCCTAACCCTAACCCTAGCCCGAACCCTAACCCTAACCCTTCCCCGAAGCCTGACCCTCACCCGTGCCCTAATCCTAATCCGTACGCTAACACTAACCTGCGCCCTCACACGCACGCTCCCCCTAAAGCGTTGCCGTACCCTCACCTGGACCCTAAACCGTCCCCGTCCCCTAACCCTAACCCTAGCCCGAACCCTAACCCTAACCCTTCCCCGAAGCATGACCCTCACCCGTCCCCTATTCCTAACTCCTACGCTTAAACTAACCCACGCCCTCACACGCACGCTCCCCCTAAAGCGTTGCCGTACCCTCACCTGGACCCTAAACCGTCCCCGTCCCCTAACCCTAACCCTAGCCCGAACCCTAACCCTAACCCTTCCCCGAAGCCTGACCCTCACCCGTCCCATAATCCTAACCCGTACGCTAACACTAACCCGCGCCCTCACACGCACGCTCCCCCTAAAGCGTTGCCGTACCCTCACCTGGACCCTAAACCGTCCCCGTCCCCTAACCCTAACCCTAGCCCGAACCCTAACCCTAAATCTTCCCCGAAGCCTGACCCTCACCCGTGCCCTAATCCTAACCCGTACGCTAACACTAGCCCGCGCCCTCACACGCACGCTCCCCCTAAAGCGTTGCCGTACCCTCACCTGGACCCTAAACCGTCCCCGTCCCCTAACCCTAACCCTAGCCCGAACCCTAACCCTAACCCTTCCCCGAAGCCTGACCCTCACCCGTGCCCTAATCCTAACCCGTACGCTAACACTAACCCGCGCCCTCACACGCACGCTCCCCCTAAAGCGTTGCCGTACCCTCACCTGGACCCTAAACCGTCCCCGTCCCCTAACCCTAACCCTAGCCCGAACCCTAACCCTAACACTTCCCCGAAGCCTGACACTCACCCGTGCCCTAATCCTAACACGTACGCTAACACTAACCCGCGCCCTCACACGCACGCTCCCCCTAAAGCGTTGCCGTACCCTCACCTGGACCCTAAACCGTCCCCGTCCCCTAACCCTAACCCTAGCCCGAACCCTAACCCTAACCCTTCCCCGAAGCCTGACCCTCACCCGTGGCCTAATCCTAACCCGTACGCTAACACTAACCCGTGCCCTCACACGCAAGCTCCCCCTAAAGCATTGCCGTACCCTCACCTGGACCCTAAACCGTCCCCGTCCCCTAACCCTAACCCTAGCGCGAACCCTAACCCTAACACTTCCCCGAAGCCTGACCCTCACCCGTGCCCTAATCCTAACCCGTACGCTAACACTAACCCGCGCCCTCACACGCACGCTCCCCCTAAAGCGTTGCCGTACCCTCACCTGAACCCTAAACCGTCCCCGTCCCCTAACCCTAACCCTAGCCCGAACCCTAACCCTAACCCTTCCCCGAAGCCTGACCCTCACCCGTCCCCTAATCGTAAACCGTACGCTAACACTAACCCGCGCCCTCACACGCACGCTCCCCCTAAAGCGTTGCCGTACCCTCACCTGGACCCTAAACCGTCCCCGTCCCCTAACCCTAACCCTAGCCCGAACCCTAACCCTAACCCTTCCCCGAAGCCTGACCCTCACCCGTGCCCTAATCCTAACACGTACGCTAACACTAACCCGCGCCCTCACACGCACGCTCCCCCTAAAGCGTTGCCGTACCCTCACCTGGACCCTAAACCGTCCCCGTCCCCTAACCCTAACCCTAGCCCGAACCCTAACCCTAACCCTTCCCCGAAGCCTGACCCTCACCCGTCCCCTAATCCTAACCCGTACGCTAACACTAACCCGCGCCCTCACACGCACGCTCCCCCTAAAGCGTTGCCGTACCGTCACCTGGACCCTAAACCGTCCCCGTCCCCTAACCCTAACCCTAGCCCGAACCCTAACCCTAACCCTTCCCCGAATCCTGACCCTCACCCGTCCCCTAATCCTAACCCGTACGCTAACACTAACCCGCGCCCTCACACGCACGCTCCCCCTAAAGCGTTGCCGTACCCTCACCTGGACCCTAAACCGTCCCCATCCCCTAACCCTAACCCTAGCCCGAACCCTAACCCTAACCCTTCCCCGAAGCCTGACCCTCACCCGTCCCCTAATCCTAACCCGTACGCGAACACTAACCCGCGCCCTCACACGCATGCTCCCCCTAAAGCGTTGCCGTACCCTCACCTGGACCCTAAACCGTCCCCGTCCCCTAACCCTAACCCTAGCCCGAACCCTAACCCTAACCCTTCCCAGAAGCCTGACCCTCACCCGTCCCCTAATCGTAACCCGTACGCGAACACTAACCCGCGCCCTCACACGCACGCTCCCCCTAAAGCGTTGCCGTACCCTCACCTGGACCCTAAACCGTCCCCGTCCCCTAACCCTAACCCTAGCCCGAACCCTAACCCTAACCCTTCCCCGAAGCATGACCCTCACCCGTCCCCTATTCCTAACTCCTACGCTTAAACTAACCCACGCCCTCACACGCACGCTCCCCCTAAAGCGTTGCCGTACCCTCACCTGGACCCTAAACCGTCCCCGTCCCCTAACCCTAACCCTAGCCCGAACCCTAACCCTAACCCTTCCCCGAAGCCTGACCCTCACCCGTCCCATAATCGTAACCCGTACGCTAACACTAACCCGCGCCCTCACACGCACGCTCCCCCTAAAGCGTTGCCGTACCCTCACCTGGACCCTAAACCGTCCCCGTCCCCTAACCCTAACCCTAGCCCGAACCCTAACCCTAACCCTTCCCCGAAGCCTGACCCTCACCCGTGCCCTAATCCTAACCCGTACGCTAACACTAGCCCGTGCCCTCACACGCACGCTCCCCCTAAAGCGTTGCCGTACCCTCACCTGGACCCTAAACCGTCCCCGTCCCCTAACCCTAACCCTAGCCCGAACCCTAACCCTAACCCTTCCCCGAAGCCTGACCCTCACCCGTGCCCTAATCCTAACCCGTACGCTAACACTAACCCGCGCCCTCACACGCACGCTCCCCCTAAAGCGTTGCCGTACCCTCACCTGGACCCTAAACCGTCCCCGTCCCCTAACCCTAACCCTAGCCCGAACCCTAACCCTAACACTTCCCCGAAGCCTGACCCTCACCCGTGCCCTAATCCTAACACGTACGCTAACACTAACCCGCGCCCTCACACGCACGCTCCCCCTAAAGCGTTGCCGTACCCTCACCTGGACCCTAAACCGTCCCCGTCCCCTAACCCTAACCCTAGCCCGAACCCTAACCCTAACCCTTCCCCGAAGCCTGACCCTCACCCGTGGCCTAATCCTAACCCGTACGCTAACACTAACCCGTGCCCTCACACGCAAGCTCCCCCTAAAGCATTGCCGTACCCTCACCTGGACCCTAAACCGTCCCCGTCCCCTAACCCTAACCCTAGCGCGAACCCTAACCCTAACCCTTCCCCGAAGCCTGACCCTCACCCGTCCCCTAATCCTAACCCGTACGCTAACACTAACCCGCGCCCTCACACGCACGCTCCCCCTAAAGCGTTGCCGTACCCTCACCTGGACCCTAAACCGTCCCCGTCCCCTAACCCTAACCCTAGCCCGAACCCTAACCCTAACCCTTCCCTGAAGCCTGACCCTCACCCGTCCCCTAATCCTACCCCGTACGCTAACACTAACCCGCGCCCTCACACGCACGCTCCCCCTAAAGCGTTGCCGTACCCTCACCTGGACCCTAAACCGTCCCCGTCCCCTAACCCTAACCCTAGCCCGAACCCTAACCCTAACCCTTCCCCGAAGCCTGACCCTCACCCGTGCCCTAATCCTAACCCGTACGCTAACACTGACCCGCGCCCTCACACGCACGCTCCCCCTAAAGCGTTGCCGTACCCTCACCTGGACCCTAAACCGTCCCCGTCCCCTAACCCTAACCCTAGCCCGAACCCTAACCCTAACCCTTCCCCGAAGCCTGACCCTCACCCGTCCCATAATCCTAACCCGTACGCTAACACTAACCCGCGCCCTCACACGCACGCTCCCCCTAAAGCGTTGCCGTACCCTCACCTGGACCCTAAACCGTCCCCGTCCCCTAACCCTAACCCTAGCCCGAACCCTAACCCTAACCCTTCCCCGAAGCCTGACCCTCACCCGTCCCCTAATCGTAACCCGTACGCTAACACTAACCCGCGCCCTCACACGCACGCTCCCCCTAAAGCGTTGCCGTACCCTCACCTGGACCCTAAACCGTCCCCGTCCCCTAACCCTAACCCTAGCCCGAACCCTAACCCTAACCCTTCCCCGAAGCCTGACCCTCACCCGTGCCCTAATCCTAACCCGTACGCTAACACTAACCCGCGCCCTCACACGCACGCTCCCCCTAAAGCATCGCCGTACCCTCACCTGGACCCTAAACCGTCCCCGTCCCCTAACCCTAACCCTAGCCCGAACCCTAACCCTAACCCTTCCCCGAAACCTGACCCTCACCCGTGCCCTAATCCTAACCCGTACGCTAACACTAACCCGCGCCCTCACTCGCACGCTCCCCCTAAAGCGTTGCCGTACCCTCACCTGGACCCTAAACCGTCCCCGTCCCCTAACCCTAACCCTAGCCCGAACCCTAACCCTAACCCTTCCCCGAAGCCTGACCCTCACCCGTGCCCTAATCCTAACCCGTACGCTAACTCTAACCCGCGCCCTCACACGCACGCTCCCCCTAAAGCGTTGCCGTACCCTCACCTGGACCCTAAACCGTCCCCGTCCCCTAACCCTAACCCTAGCCCGAACCCTAACCCTAACCCTTCCCCGAAGCCTGACCCTCACCCGTGCCCTAATCCTAACACGTACGCTAACACTAACCCGCACCCTCACACACACGCTCCCCCTAAAGCGTTGCCGTACCCTCACCTGGACCCTAAACCGTCCCCGTCCCCTAACCCTAACCCTAGCCCGAACCCTAACCCTAACCCTTCCCCGAAGCCTGACCCTCACCCGTGCCCTAATCCTAATCCGTACGCTAACACTAACCCGCGCCCTCACACGCACGCTCCCCCTAAAGCGTTGCCGTACCCTCACCTGGACCCTAAACCGTCCCCGTCCCCTAACCCTAACCCTAGCCCGAACCCTAACCCTAACCCTTCCCCGAAGCATGACCCTCACCCGTCCCCTATTCCTAACTCGTACGCTTAAACTAACCCACGCCCTCACACGCACGCTCCCCCTAAAGCGTTGCCGTACCCTCACCTGGACCCTAAACCGTCCCCGTCCCCTAACCCTAACCCTAACCCGAACCCTAACCCTAACCCTTCCCCGAAGCCTGACCCTCACCCGTCCCATAATCCTAACCCGTACGCTAACACTAACCCGCGCCCTCACACGCACGCTCCCCCTAAAGCGTTGCCGTACCCTCACCTGGACCCTAAACCGTCCCCGTCCCCTAACCCTAACCCTAGCCCGAACCCTAACCCTAACCCTTCCCCGAAGCCTGACCCTCACCCGTGCCCTAATCCTAACCCGTACGCTAACACTAACCCGCGCCCTCACACGCACGCTCCCCCTAAAGCGTTGCCGTACCCTCACCTGGACCCTAAACCGTCCCCGTCCCCTAACCCTAACCCTAGCCCGAACCCTAACCCTAACCCTTCCCCGAAGCCTGACCCTCACCCGTGCCCTAATCCTAACCCGTACGCTAACACTAACCCGCGCCCTCACACGCACGCTCCCCCTAAAGCGTTGCCGTACCCTCACCTGGACCCTAAACCGTCCCCGTCCCCTAACCCTAACCCTAGCCCGAACCCTAACCCTAACCCTTCCCCGAAGCCTGACCCTCACCCGTGCCCTAATCCTAACACGTACGCTAACACTAACCCGCGCCCTCACACGCACGCTCCCCCTAAAGCGTTGCCGTACCCTCACCTGGACCCTAAACCGTCCCCGTCCCCTAACCCTAACCCTAGCCCGAACCCTAAACCTAACCCTTCCCCGAAGCCTGACCCTCACCCGTGCCCTAATCCTAACCCGTACGCTAACACTAACCCGCGCCCTCACACGCAGGCTCCCCCTAAAGCGTTGCCGTACCCTCACCTGGACCCTAAACCGTCCCCATCCCCTAACCCTAACCCTAGCGCGAACCCTAACCCTAACCCTTCCCCGAAGCCTGACCCTCACCCGTCCCCTAATCCTAACCCGTACGCTAACACTAACCCGCGCCCTCACACGCACGCTCCCCCTAAAGCGTTGCCGTACCCTCACCTGGACCCTAAACCGTCCCCGTCCCCTAACCCTAACCCTAGCCCGAACCCTAACCCTAACCCTTCCCCGAAGCCTGACCCTCACCCGTCCCCTAATCCTAACCCGTACGCTAACACTAACCCGCGCCCTCACACGCACGCTCCCCCTAAAGCGTTGCCGTACCCTCACCTGGACCCTAAACCGTCCCCGTCCCCTAACCCTAACCCTAGCCCGAACCCTAACCCTAACCCTTCCCTGAAGCCTGACCCTCACCCGTCCCCTAAACCTACCCCGTACGCTAACACTAACCCGCGCCCTCACACGCACGCTCCCCGTAAAGCGTTGCCGTACCCTCACCTGGACCCTAAACCGTCCCCGTCCCCTAACCCTAACCCTAGCCCGAACCCTAACCCTAACCCTTCCCCGAAGCCTGACCCTCACCCGTGCCCTAATCCTAACCCGTACGCTAACACTGACCCGCGCCCTCACACGCACGCTCCCCCTAAAGCGTTGCCGTACCCTCACCTGGACCCTAAACCGTCCCCGTCCCCTAACCCTAACCCTAGCCCGAACCCTAACCCTAACCCTTCCCCGAAGCCTGACCCTCACCCGTGCCCTAATCCTAACACGTACGCTAACACTAACCCGCGCCCTCACACGCACGCTCCCCCTAAAGCGTTGCCGTACCCTCACCTGGACCCTAAACCGTCCCCGTCCCCTCACCCTAACCCTAGCCCGAACCCTAACCCTAACCCTTCCCCGAAGCCTGACCCTCACCCGTCCCCTAATCCTAACCCGTACGCTAACACTAACCCGCGCCCTCACACGCACGCTCCCCCTAAAGCGTTGCCGTACCCTCACCTGGACCCTAAACCGTCCCCGTCCCCTAACCCTAACCCTAGCCCGAACCCTAACCCTAACCCTTCCCCGAATCCTGACCCTCACCCGTCCCCTAATCCTAACCCGTACGCTAACACTAACCCGCGCCCTCACACGCACGCTCCCCCTAAAGCGTTGCCGTACCCTCACCTGGACCCTAAACCGTCCCCGTCCCCTAACCCTAACCCTAGCCCGAACCCTAACCCTAACCCTTCCCCGAAGCCTGACCCTCACCCGTGCCCTAATCCTAACCCGTACGCTAACACTAACCCGCGCCCTCACACGCACGCTCCCCCTAAAGCGTTGCCGTACCCTCACCTGGACCCTAAACCGTCCCCGTCCCCTAACCCTAACCCTAGCCCGAACCCTAACCCTAACACTTCCCCGAAGCCTGACCCTCACCCGTGCCCTAATCCTAACACGTACGCTAACACTAACCCGCGCCCTCACACGCACGCTCCCCCTAAAGCGTTGCCGTACCCTCACCTGGACCCTAAACCGTCCCCGTCCCCTAACCCTAACCCTAGCCCGAACCCTAACCCTAACCCTTCCCCGAAGCCTGACCCTCACCCGTGGCCTAATCCTAACCCGTACGCTAACACTAACCCGTGCCCTCACACGCAAGCTCCCCCTAAAGCATTGCCGTACCCTCACCTGGACCCTAAACCGTCCCCGTCCCCTAACCCTAACCCTAGCGCGAACCCTAACCCTAACCCTTCCCCGAAGCCTGACCCTCACCCGTCCCCTAATCCTAACCCGTACGCTAACACTAACCCGCGCCCTCACACGCACGCTCCCCCTAAAGCGTTGCCGTACCCTCACCTGGACCCTAAACCGTCCCCGTCCCCTAACCCTAACCCTAGCCCGAACCCTAACCCTAACCCTTCCCTGAAGCCTGACCCTCACCCGTCCCCTAATCCTACCCCGTACGCTAACACTAACCCGCGCCCTCACACGCACGCTCCCCCTAAAGCGTTGCCGTACCCTCACCTGGACCCTAAACCGTCCCCGTCCCCTAACCCTAACCCTAGCCCGAACCCTAACCCTAACCCTTCCCCGAAGCCTGACCCTCACCCGTGCCCTAATCCTAACCCGTACGCTAACACTGACCCGCGCCCTCACACGCACGCTCCCCCTAAAGCGTTGCCGTACCCTCACCTGGACCCTAAACCGTCCCCGTCCCCTAACCCTAACCCTAGCCCGAACCCTAACCCTAACCCTTCCCCGAAGCCTGACCCTCACCCGTCCCCTAATCCTAACCCGTACGCTAACACTAACCCGCGCCCTCACACGCACGCTCCCCCTAAAGCGTTGCCGTACCCTCACCTGGACCCTAAACCGTCCCCGTCCCCTAACCCTAACCCTAGCCCGAACCCTAACCCTAACCCTTCCCCGAAGCCTGACCCTCACCCGTCCCCTAATCGTAACCCGTACGCTAACACTAACCCGCGCCCTCACACGCACGCTCCCCCTAAAGCGTTGCCGTACCCTCACCTGGACCCTAAACCGTCCCCGTCCCCTAACCCTAACCCTAGCCCGAACCCTAACCCTAACCCTTCCCCGAAGCCTGACCCTCACCCGTGCCCTAATCCTAACCCGTACGCTAACACTAACCCGCGCCCTCACACGCACGCTCCCCCTAAAGCATCGCCGTACCCTCACCTGGACCCTAAACCGTCCCCGTCCCCTAACCCTAACCCTAGCCCGAACCCTAACCCTAACCCTTCCCCGAAGCCTGACCCTCACCCGTGCCCTAATCCTAACCCGTACGCTAACACTAACCCGCGCCCTCACTCGCACGCTCCCCCTAAAGCGTTGCCGTACCCTCACCTGGACCCTAAACCGTCCCCGTCCCCTAACCCTAACCCTAGCCCGAACCCTAACCCTAACCCTTCCCCGAAGCCTGACCCTCACCCGTGCCCTAATCCTAACCCGTACGCTAACTCTAACCCGCGCCCTCACACGCACGCTCCCCCTAAAGCGTTGCCGTACCCTCACCTGGACCCTAAACCGTCCCCGTCCCCTAACCCTAACCCTAGCCCGAACCCTAACCCTAACCCTTCCCCGAAGCCTGACCCTCACCCGTGCCCTAATCCTAACACGTACGCTAACACTAACCCGCGCCCTCACACACACGCTCCCCCTAAAGCGTTGCCGTACCCTCACCTGGACCCTAAACCGTCCCCGTCCCCTAACCCTAACCCTAGCCCGAACCCTAACCCTAACCCTTCCCCGAAGCCTGACCCTCACCCGTGCCCTAATCCTAATCCGTACGCTAACACTAACCCGCGCCCTCACACGCACGCTCCCCCTAAAGCGTTGCCGTACCCTCACCTGGACCCTAAACCGTCCCCGTCCCCTAACCCTAACCCTAGCCCGAACCCTAACCCTAACCCTTCCCCGAAGCATGACCCTCACCCGTCCCCTATTCCTAACTCGTACGCTTAAACTAACCCACGCCCTCACACGCACGCTCCCCCTAAAGCGTTGCCGTACCCTCACCTGGACCCTAAACCGTCCCCGTCCCCTAACCCTAACCCTAACCCGAACCCTAACCCTAACCCTTCCCCGAAGCCTGACCCTCACCCGTCCCATAATCCTAACCCGTACGCTAACACTAACCCGCGCCCTCACACGCACGCTCCCCCTAAAGCGTTGCCGTACCCTCACCTGGACCCTAAACCGTCCCCGTCCCCTAACCCTAACCCTAGCCCGAACCCTAACCCTAACCCTTCCCCGAAGCCTGACCCTCACCCGTGCCCTAATCCTAACCCGTACGCTAACACTAACCCGCGCCCTCACACGCACGCTCCCCCTAAAGCGTTGCCGTACCCTCACCTGGACCCTAAACCGTCCCCGTCCCCTAACCCTAACCCTAGCCCGAACCCTAACCCTAACCCTTCCCCGAAGCCTGACCCTCACCCGTGCCCTAATCCTAACCCGTACGCTAACACTAACCCGCGCCCTCACACGCACGCTCCCCCTAAAGCGTTGCCGTACCCTCACCTGGACCCTAAACCGTCCCCGTCCCCTAACCCTAACCCTAGCCCGAACCCTAACCCTAACCCTTCCCCGAAGCCTGACCCTCACCCGTGCCCTAATCCTAACCCGTACGCTAACACTAACCCGCGCCCTCACACGCACGCTCCCCCTAAAGCGTTGCCGTACCCTCACCTGAACCCTAAACCGTCCCCGTCCCCTAACCCTAACCCTAGCCCGAACCCTAACCCTAACCCTTCCCCGAAGCCTGACCCTCACCCGTCCCCTAATCCTAACCCGTACGCTAACACTAACCCGCGCCCTCACACGCACGCTCCCCCTAAAGCGTTGCCGTACCCTCACCTGGACCCTAAACCGTCCCCGTCCCCTAACCCTAACCCTAGCCCGAACCCTAACCCTAACCCTTCCCCGAAGCCTGACCCTCACCCGTGCCCTAATCCTAACACGTACGCTAACACTAACCCGCGCCCTCACACGCACGCTCCCCCTAAAGCGTTGCCGTACCCTCACCTGGACCCTAAACCGTCCCCGTCCCCTAACCCTAACCCTAGCCCGAACCCTAACCCTAACCCTTCCCCGAAGCCTGACCCTCACCCGTCCCCTAATCCTAACCCGTACGCTAACACTAACCCGCGCCCTCACACGCACGCTCCCCCTAAAGCGTTGCCGTACCCTCACCTGGACCCTAAACCGTCCCCGTCCCCTAACCCTAACCCTAGCCCGAACCCTAACCCTAACCCTTCCCCGAATCCTGACCCTCACCCGTCCCCTAATCCTAACCCGTACGCTAACACTAACCCGCGCCCTCACACGCACGCTCCCCCTAAAGCGTTGCCGTACCCTCACCTGGACCCTAAACCGTCCCCGTCCCCTAACCCTAACCCTAGCCCGAACCCTAACCCTAACCCTTCCCCGAAGCCTGACCCTCACCCGTCCCCTAATCCTAACCCGTACGCGAACACTAACCCGCGCCCTCACACGCATGCTCCCCCTAAAGCGTTGCCGTACCCTCACCTGGACCCTAAACCATCCCCGTCCCCTAACCCTAACCCTAGCCCGAACCCTAACCCTAACCCTTCCCCGAAGCCTGACCCTCACCCGTGCCCTTATCCTAACACGTACGCTAACACTAACCCGCGCCCGCACACACACGCTCCCCCTAAAGCGTTGCCGTACCCTCACCTGGACCCTAAACCGTCCCCGTCCCCTAACCCTAACCCTAGCCCGAACCCTAACCCTAACCCTTCCCCGAAGCCTGACCCTCACCCGTGCCCTAATCCTAACCCGTCCGCTAACACTAACCCGCGCCCTCACACGCACGCTCCCCCTAAAGCGTTGCCGTACCCTCACCTGGACCCTAAACCGTCCCCGTCCCCTAACCCTAACCCTAGCCCGAACCCTAACCCTAATCCTTTCCCGAAGCCTGACCCTCACCCATGCCCTAATCCTAACCCGTACGCTAACACTAACCCGCGCCCTCACACGCACGCTCCCCCTAAAGCGTTGCCGTACCCTCACCTGGACCCTAAACCATCCCCGTCCCCTAACCCTAACCCTAGCCCGAACCCTAACCCTAACCCTTCCCCGAAGCCTGACCCTCACCCGTGCCCTAATCCTAACCCATACACTAACACTAACCCGCGCCCTCACACGCACGCTCCCTCTAAAGCGTTGCCGTACCCCCACCTGGACCCTAAACCGTCCCCGTCCCCTAACCCTAACCCTAGCCCGAACCCTAACCCTAACCCTTCCCAGAAGCCTGACCCTCACCCGTCCCCTAATCGTAACCCGTACGCTAACACTAACCCGCGCCCTCACACGCACGCTCCCCCTAAAGCGTTGCCGTACCCTCACCTGGACCCTAAACCGTCCCCGTCCCCTAACCCTAACCCTAGCCCGAACCCTAACCCTAACCCTTCCCCGAAGCCTGACCCTCACCCGTGCCCTAATCCTAATCCGTACGCTAACACTAACCCGCGCCCTCACACGCACGCTCCCCCTAAAGCGTTGCCGTACCCTCACCTGGACCCTAAACCGTCCCCGTCCCCTAACCCTAACCCTAGCCCGAACCCTAACCCTAACCCTTCCCCGAAGCATGACCCTCACCCGTCCCCTATTCCTAACTCCTACGCTTAAACTAACCCACGCCCTCACACGCACGCTCCCCCTAAAGCGTTGCCGTACCCTCACCTGGACCCTAAACCGTCCCCGTCCCCTAACCCTAACCCTAGCCCGAACCCTAACCCTAACCCTTCCCCGAAGCCTGACCCTCACCCGTCCCATAATCCTAACCCGTACGCTAACACTAACCCGCGCCCTCACACGCACGCTCCCCCTAAAGCGTTGCCGTACCCTCACCTGGACCCTAAACCGTCCCCGTCCCCTAACCCTAACCCTAGCCCGAACCCTAACCCTAAATCTTCCCCGAAGCCTGACCCTCACCCGTGCCCTAATCCTAACCCGTACGCTAACACTAGCCCGCGCCCTCACACGCACGCTCCCCCTAAAGCGTTGCCGTACCCTCACCTGGACCCTAAACCGTCCCCGTCCCCTAACCCTAACCCTAGCCCGAACCCTAACCCTAACCCTTCCCCGAAGCCTGACCCTCACCCGTGCCCTAATCCTAACCCGTACGCTAACACTAACCCGCGCCCTCACACGCACGCTCCCCCTAAAGCGTTGCCGTACCCTCACCTGGACCCTAAACCGTCCCCGTCCCCTAACCCTAACCCTAGCCCGAACCCTAACCCTAACACTTCCCCGAAGCCTGACACTCACCCGTGCCCTAATCCTAACACGTACGCTAACACTAACCCGCGCCCTCACACGCACGCTCCCCCTAAAGCGTTGCCGTACCCTCACCTGGACCCTAAACCGTCCCCGTCCCCTAACCCTAACCCTAGCCCGAACCCTAACCCTAACCCTTCCCCGAAGCCTGACCCTCACCCGTGGCCTAATCCTAACCCGTACGCTAACACTAACCCGTGCCCTCACACGCAAGCTCCCCCTAAAGCATTGCCGTACCCTCACCTGGACCCTAAACCGTCCCCGTCCCCTAACCCTAACCCTAGCGCGAACCCTAACCCTAACACTTCCCCGAAGCCTGACCCTCACCCGTGCCCTAATCCTAACCCGTACGCTAACACTAACCCGCGCCCTCACACGCACGCTCCCCCTAAAGCGTTGCCGTACCCTCACCTGAACCCTAAACCGTCCCCGTCCCCTAACCCTAACCCTAGCCCGAACCCTAACCCTAACCCTTCCCCGAAGCCTGACCCTCACCCGTCCCCTAATCGTAAACCGTACGCTAACACTAACCCGCGCCCTCACACGCACGCTCCCCCTAAAGCGTTGCCGTACCCTCACCTGGACCCTAAACCGTCCCCGTCCCCTAACCCTAACCCTAGCCCGAACCCTAACCCTAACCCTTCCCCGAAGCCTGACCCTCACCCGTGCCCTAATCCTAACACGTACGCTAACACTAACCCGCGCCCTCACACGCACGCTCCCCCTAAAGCGTTGCCGTACCCTCACCTGGACCCTAAACCGTCCCCGTCCCCTAACCCTAACCCTAGCCCGAACCCTAACCCTAACCCTTCCCCGAAGCCTGACCCTCACCCGTCCCCTAATCCTAACCCGTACGCTAACACTAACCCGCGCCCTCACACGCACGCTCCCCCTAAAGCGTTGCCGTACCGTCACCTGGACCCTAAACCGTCCCCGTCCCCTAACCCTAACCCTAGCCCGAACCCTAACCCTAACCCTTCCCCGAATCCTGACCCTCACCCGTCCCCTAATCCTAACCCGTACGCTAACACTAACCCGCGCCCTCACACGCACGCTCCCCCTAAAGCGTTGCCGTACCCTCACCTGGACCCTAAACCGTCCCCATCCCCTAACCCTAACCCTAGCCCGAACCCTAACCCTAACCCTTCCCCGAAGCCTGACCCTCACCCGTCCCCTAATCCTAACCCGTACGCGAACACTAACCCGCGCCCTCACACGCATGCTCCCCCTAAAGCGTTGCCGTACCCTCACCTGGACCCTAAACCGTCCCCGTCCCCTAACCCTAACCCTAGCCCGAACCCTAACCCTAACCCTTCCCAGAAGCCTGACCCTCACCCGTCCCCTAATCGTAACCCGTACGCGAACACTAACCCGCGCCCTCACACGCACGCTCCCCCTAAAGCGTTGCCGTACCCTCACCTGGACCCTAAACCGTCCCCGTCCCCTAACCCTAACCCTAGCCCGAACCCTAACCCTAACCCTTCCCCGAAGCATGACCCTCACCCGTCCCCTATTCCTAACTCCTACGCTTAAACTAACCCACGCCCTCACACGCACGCTCCCCCTAAAGCGTTGCCGTACCCTCACCTGGACCCTAAACCGTCCCCGTCCCCTAACCCTAACCCTAGCCCGAACCCTAACCCTAACCCTTCCCCGAAGCCTGACCCTCACCCGTCCCATAATCGTAACCCGTACGCTAACACTAACCCGCGCCCTCACACGCACGCTCCCCCTAAAGCGTTGCCGTACCCTCACCTGGACCCTAAACCGTCCCCGTCCCCTAACCCTAACCCTAGCCCGAACCCTAACCCTAACCCTTCCCCGAAGCCTGACCCTCACCCGTGCCCTAATCCTAACCCGTACGCTAACACTAGCCCGTGCCCTCACACGCACGCTCCCCCTAAAGCGTTGCCGTACCCTCACCTGGACCCTAAACCGTCCCCGTCCCCTAACCCTAACCCTAGCCCGAACCCTAACCCTAACCCTTCCCCGAAGCCTGACCCTCACCCGTGCCCTAATCCTAACCCGTACGCTAACACTAACCCGCGCCCTCACACGCACGCTCCCCCTAAAGCGTTGCCGTACCCTCACCTGGACCCTAAACCGTCCCCGTCCCCTAACCCTAACCCTAGCCCGAACCCTAACCCTAACACTTCCCCGAAGCCTGACCCTCACCCGTGCCCTAATCCTAACACGTACGCTAACACTAACCCGCGCCCTCACACGCACGCTCCCCCTAAAGCGTTGCCGTACCCTCACCTGGACCCTAAACCGTCCCCGTCCCCTAACCCTAACCCTAGCCCGAACCCTAACCCTAACCCTTCCCCGAAGCCTGACCCTCACCCGTGGCCTAATCCTAACCCGTACGCTAACACTAACCCGTGCCCTCACACGCAAGCTCCCCCTAAAGCATTGCCGTACCCTCACCTGGACCCTAAACCGTCCCCGTCCCCTAACCCTAACCCTAGCGCGAACCCTAACCCTAACCCTTCCCCGAAGCCTGACCCTCACCCGTCCCCTAATCCTAACCCGTACGCTAACACTAACCCGCGCCCTCACACGCACGCTCCCCCTAAAGCGTTGCCGTACCCTCACCTGGACCCTAAACCGTCCCCGTCCCCTAACCCTAACCCTAGCCCGAACCCTAACCCTAACCCTTCCCTGAAGCCTGACCCTCACCCGTCCCCTAATCCTACCCCGTACGCTAACACTAACCCGCGCCCTCACACGCACGCTCCCCCTAAAGCGTTGCCGTACCCTCACCTGGACCCTAAACCGTCCCCGTCCCCTAACCCTAACCCTAGCCCGAACCCTAACCCTAACCCTTCCCCGAAGCCTGACCCTCACCCGTGCCCTAATCCTAACCCGTACGCTAACACTGACCCGCGCCCTCACACGCACGCTCCCCCTAAAGCGTTGCCGTACCCTCACCTGGACCCTAAACCGTCCCCGTCCCCTAACCCTAACCCTAGCCCGAACCCTAACCCTAACCCTTCCCCGAAGCCTGACCCTCACCCGTCCCATAATCCTAACCCGTACGCTAACACTAACCCGCGCCCTCACACGCACGCTCCCCCTAAAGCGTTGCCGTACCCTCACCTGGACCCTAAACCGTCCCCGTCCCCTAACCCTAACCCTAGCCCGAACCCTAACCCTAACCCTTCCCCGAAGCCTGACCCTCACCCGTCCCCTAATCGTAACCCGTACGCTAACACTAACCCGCGCCCTCACACGCACGCTCCCCCTAAAGCGTTGCCGTACCCTCACCTGGACCCTAAACCGTCCCCGGCCCCTAACCCTAACCCTAGCCCGAACCCTAACCCTAACCCTTCCCCGAAGCCTGACCCTCACCCGTGCCCTAATCCTAACCCGTACGCTAACACTAACCCGCGCCCTCACACGCACGCTCCCCCTAAAGCATCGCCGTACCCTCACCTGGACCCTAAACCGTCCCCGTCCCCTAACCCTAACCCTAGCCCGAACCCTAACCCTAACCCTTCCCCGAAACCTGACCCTCACCCGTGCCCTAATCCTAACCCGTACGCTAACACTAACCCGCGCCCTCACTCGCACGCTCCCCCTAAAGCGTTGCCGTACCCTCACCTGGACCCTAAACCGTCCCCGTCCCCTAACCCTAACCCTAGCCCGAACCCTAACCCTAACCCTTCCCCGAAGCCTGACCCTCACCCGTGCCCTAATCCTAACCCGTACGCTAACTCTAACCCGCGCCCTCACACGCACGCTCCCCCTAAAGCGTTGCCGTACCCTCACCTGGACCCTAAACCGTCCCCGTCCCCTAACCCTAACCCTAGCCCGAACCCTAACCCTAACCCTTCCCCGAAGCCTGACCCTCACCCGTGCCCTAATCCTAACACGTACGCTAACACTAACCCGCACCCTCACACACACGCTCCCCCTAAAGCGTTGCCGTACCCTCACCTGGACCCTAAACCGTCCCCGTCCCCTAACCCTAACCCTAGCCCGAACCCTAACCCTAACCCTTCCCCGAAGCCTGACCCTCACCCGTGCCCTAATCCTAATCCGTACGCTAACACTAACCCGCGCCCTCACACGCACGCTCCCCCTAAAGCGTTGCCGTACCCTCACCTGGACCCTAAACCGTCCCCGTCCCCTAACCCTAACCCTAGCCCGAACCCTAACCCTAACCCTTCCCCGAAGCATGACCCTCACCCGTCCCCTATTCCTAACTCGTACGCTTAAACTAACCCACGCCCTCACACGCACGCTCCCCCTAAAGCGTTGCCGTACCCTCACCTGGACCCTAAACCGTCCCCGTCCCCTAACCCTAACCCTAACCCGAACCCTAACCCTAACCCTTCCCCGAAGCCTGACCCTCACCCGTCCCATAATCCTAACCCGTACGCTAACACTAACCCGCGCCCTCACACGCACGCTCCCCCTAAAGCGTTGCCGTACCCTCACCTGGACCCTAAACCGTCCCCGTCCCCTAACCCTAACCCTAGCCCGAACCCTAACCCTAACCCTTCCCCGAAGCCTGACCCTCACCCGTGCCCTAATCCTAACCCGTACGCTAACACTAACCCGCGCCCTCACACGCACGCTCCCCCTAAAGCGTTGCCGTACCCTCACCTGGACCCTAAACCGTCCCCGTCCCCTAACCCTAACCCTAGCCCGAACCCTAACCCTAACCCTTCCCCGAAGCCTGACCCTCACCCGTGCCCTAATCCTAACCCGTACGCTAACACTAACCCGCGCCCTCACACGCACGCTCCCCCTAAAGCGTTGCCGTACCCTCACCTGGACCCTAAACCGTCCCCGTCCCCTAACCCTAACCCTAGCCCGAACCCTAACCCTAACCCTTCCCCGAAGCCTGACCCTCACCCGTGCCCTAATCCTAACACGTACGCTAACACTAACCCGCGCCCTCACACGCACGCTCCCCCTAAAGCGTTGCCGTACCCTCACCTGGACCCTAAACCGTCCCCGTCCCCTAACCCTAACCCTAGCCCGAACCCTAAACCTAACCCTTCCCCGAAGCCTGACCCTCACCCGTGCCCTAATCCTAACCCGTACGCTAACACTAACCCGCGCCCTCACACGCAGGCTCCCCCTAAAGCGTTGCCGTACCCTCACCTGGACCCTAAACCGTCCCCATCCCCTAACCCTAACCCTAGCGCGAACCCTAACCCTAACCCTTCCCCGAAGCCTGACCCTCACCCGTCCCCTAATCCTAACCCGTACGCTAACACTAACCCGCGCCCTCACACGCACGCTCCCCCTAAAGCGTTGCCGTACCCTCACCTGGACCCTAAACCGTCCCCGTCCCCTAACCCTAACCCTAGCCCGAACCCTAACCCTAACCCTTCCCCGAAGCCTGACCCTCACCCGTCCCCTAATCCTAACCCGTACGCTAACACTAACCCGCGCCCTCACACGCACGCTCCCCCTAAAGCGTTGCCGTACCCTCACCTGGACCCTAAACCGTCCCCGTCCCCTAACCCTAACCCTAGCCCGAACCCTAACCCTAACCCTTCCCTGAAGCCTGACCCTCACCCGTCCCCTAAACCTACCCCGTACGCTAACACTAACCCGCGCCCTCACACGCACGCTCCCCGTAAAGCGTTGCCGTACCCTCACCTGGACCCTAAACCGTCCCCGTCCCCTAACCCTAACCCTAGCCCGAACCCTAACCCTAACCCTTCCCCGAAGCCTGACCCTCACCCGTGCCCTAATCCTAACCCGTACGCTAACACTGACCCGCGCCCTCACACGCACGCTCCCCCTAAAGCGTTGCCGTACCCTCACCTGGACCCTAAACCGTCCCCGTCCCCTAACCCTAACCCTAGCCCGAACCCTAACCCTAACCCTTCCCCGAAGCCTGACCCTCACCCGTGCCCTAATCCTAACACGTACGCTAACACTAACCCGCGCCCTCACACGCACGCTCCCCCTAAAGCGTTGCCGTACCCTCACCTGGACCCTAAACCGTCCCCGTCCCCTCACCCTAACCCTAGCCCGAACCCTAACCCTAACCCTTCCCCGAAGCCTGACCCTCACCCGTCCCCTAATCCTAACCCGTACGCTAACACTAACCCGCGCCCTCACACGCACGCTCCCCCTAAAGCGTTGCCGTACCCTCACCTGGACCCTAAACCGTCCCCGTCCCCTAACCCTAACCCTAGCCCGAACCCTAACCCTAACCCTTCCCCGAATCCTGACCCTCACCCGTCCCCTAATCCTAACCCGTACGCTAACACTAACCCGCGCCCTCACACGCACGCTCCCCCTAAAGCGTTGCCGTACCCTCACCTGGACCCTAAACCGTCCCCGTCCCCTAACCCTAACCCTAGCCCGAACCCTAACCCTAACCCTTCCCCGAAGCCTGACCCTCACCCGTCCCCTAATCCTAACCCGTACGCGAACACTAACCCGCGCCCTCACACGCATGCTCCCCCTAAAGCGTTGCCGTACCCTCACCTGGACCCTAAACCGTCCCCGTCCCCTAACCCTAACCCTAGCCCGAACCCTAACCCTAACCCTTCCCCGAAGCCTGACCCTCACCCGTGCCCTAATCCTAACACGTACGCTAACACTAACCCGCGCCCGCACACACACGCTCCCCCTAAAGCGTTGCCGTACCCTCACCTGGACCCTAAACCGTCCCCGTCCCCTAACCCTAACCCTAGCCCGAACCCTAACCCTAACCCTTCCCCGAAGCCTGACCCTCACCCGTGCCCTAATCCTAACCCGTACGCTAACACTAACCCGCGCCCTCACACGCACGCTCCCCCTAAAGCGTTGCCGTACCCTCACCTGGACCCTAAACCGTCCCCGTCCCCTAACCCTAACCCTAGCTCGAACCCTAACCCTAATCCTTTCCCGAAGCCTGACCCTCACCCATGCCCTAATCCTAACCCGTACGCTAACACTAACCCGCGCCCTCACACGCACGCTCCCCCTAAAGCGTTGCCGTACCCTCACCTGGACCCTAAACCATCCCCGTCCCCTAACCCTAACCCTAGCCCGAACCCTAACCCTAACCCTTCCCCGAAGCCTGACCCTCACCCGTGCCCTAATCCTAACCCATACACTAACACTAACCCGCGCCCTCACACGCACGCTCCCTCTAAAGCGTTGCCGTACCCCCACCTGGACCCTAAACCGTCCCCGTCCCCTAACCCTAACCCTAGCCCGAACCCTAACCCTAACCCTTCCCAGAAGCCTGACCCTCACCCGTCCCCTAATCGTAACCCGTACGCGAACACTAACCCGCGCCCTCACACGCACGCTCCCCCTAAAGCGTTGCCGTACCCTCACCTGGACCCTAAACCGTCCCCGTCCCCTAACCCTAACCCTAGCCCGAACCCTAACCCTAACCCTTCCCCGAAGCATGACCCTCACCCGTCCCCTATTCCTAACTCCTACGCTTAAACTAACCCACGCCCTCACACGCACGCTCCCCCTAAAGCGTTGCCGTACCCTCACCTGGACCCTAAACCGTCCCCGTCCCCTAACCCTAACCCTAGCCCGAACCCTAACCCTAACCCTTCCCCGAAGCCTGACCCTCACCCGTCCCATAATCGTAACCCGTACGCTAACACTAACCCGCGCCCTCACACGCACGCTCCCCCTAAAGCGTTGCCGTACCCTCACCTGGACCCTAAACCGTCCCCGTCCCCTAACCCTAACCCTAGCCCGAACCCTAACCCTAACCCTTCCCCGAAGCCTGACCCTCACCCGTGCCCTAATCCTAACCCGTACGCTAACACTAGCCCGCGCCCTCACACGCACGCTCCCCCTAAAGCGTTGCCGTACCCTCACCTGGACCCTAAACCGTCCCCGTCCCCTAACCCTAACCCTAGCCCGAACCCTAACCCTAACCCTTCCCCGAAGCCTGACCCTCACCCGTGCCCTAATCCTAACCCGTACGCTAACACTAACCCGCGCCCTCACACGCACGCTCCCCCTAAAGCGTTGCCGTACCCTCACCTGGACCCTAAACCGTCCCCGTCCCCTAACCCTAACCCTAGCCCGAACCCTAACCCTAACACTTCCCCGAAGCCTGACCCTCACCCGTGCCCTAATCCTAACACGTACGCTAACACTAACCCGCGCCCTCACACGCACGCTCCCCCTAAAGCGTTGCCGTACCCTCACCTGGACCCTAAACCGTCCCCGTCCCCTAACCCTAACCCTAGCCCGAACCCTAACCCTAACCCTTCCCCGAAGCCTGACCCTCACCCGTGGCCTAATCCTAACCCGTACGCTAACACTAACCCGTGCCCTCACACGCAAGCTCCCCCTAAAGCATTGCCGTACCCTCACCTGGACCCTAAACCGTCCCCGTCCCCTAACCCTAACCCTAGCGCGAACCCTAACCCTAACCCTTCCCCGAAGCCTGACCCTCACCCGTCCCCTAATCCTAACCCGTACGCTAACACTAACCCGCGCCCTCACACGCACGCTCCCCCTAAAGCGTTGCCGTACCCTCACCTGGACCCTAAACCGTCCCCGTCCCCTAACCCTAACCCTAGCCCGAACCCTAACCCTAACCCTTCCCTGAAGCCTGACCCTCACCCGTCCCCTAATCCTACCCCGTACGCTAACACTAACCCGCGCCCTCACACGCACGCTCCCCCTAAAGCGTTGCCGTACCCTCACCTGGACCCTAAACCGTCCCCGTCCCCTAACCCTAACCCTAGCCCGAACCCTAACCCTAACCCTTCCCCGAAGCCTGACCCTCACCCGTGCCCTAATCCTAACCCGTACGCTAACACTGACCCGCGCCCTCACACGCACGCTCCCCCTAAAGCGTTACCGTACCCTCACCTGGACCCTAAACCGTCCCCGTCCCCTAACCCTAACCCTAGCCCGAACCCTAACCCTAACCCTTCCCCGAAGCCTGACCCTCACCCGTCCCCTAATCCTAACCCGTACGTTAACACTAACCCGCGCCCTCACACGCACGCTCCCCCTAAAGCGTTGCCGTACCCTCACCTGGACCCTAAACCGTCCCCGTCCCCTAACCCTAACCCTAGCCCGAACCCTAACCCTAACCCTTCCCCGAAGCCTGACCCTCACCCGTCCCCTAATCGTAACCCGTACGCTAACACTAACCCGCGCCCTCACACGCACGCTCCCCCTAAAGCGTTGCCGTACCCTCACCTGGACCCTAAACCGTCCCCGTCCCCTAACCCTAACCCTAGCCCGAACCCTAACCCTAACCCTTCCCCGAAGCCTGACCCTCACCCGTGCCCTAATCCTAACCCGTACGCTAACACTAACCCGCGCCCTCACACGCACGCTCCCCCTAAAGCATCGCCGTACCCTCACCTGGACCCTAAACCGTCCCCGTCCCCTATCCCTAACCCTAGCCCGAACCCTAACCCTAACCCTTCCCCGAAGCCTGACCCTCACCCGTGCCCTAATCCTAACCCGTACGCTAACACTAACCCGCGCCCTCACTCGCACGCTCCCCCTAAAGCGTTGCCGTACCCTCACCTGGACCCTAAACCGTCCCCGTCCCCTAACCCTAACCCTAGCCCGAACCCTAACCCTAACCCTTCCCCGAAGCCTGACCCTCACCCGTGCCCTAATCCTAACCCGTACGCTAACTCTAACCCGCGCCCTCACACGCACGCTCCCCCTAAAGCGTTGCCGTACCCTCACCTGGACCCTAAACCGTCCCCGTCCCCTAACCCTAACCCTAGCCCGAACCCTAACCCTAACCCTTCCCCGAAGCCTGACCCTCACCCGTGCCCTAATCCTAACACGTACGCTAACACTAACCCGCGCCCTCACACACACGCTCCCCCTAAAGCGTTGCCGTACCCTCACCTGGACCCTAAACCGTCCCCGTCCCCTAACCCTAACCCTAGCCCGAACCCTAACCCTAACCCTTCCCCGAAGCCTGACCCTCACCCGTGCCCTAATCCTAATCCGTACGCTAACACTAACCTGCGCCCTCACACGCACGCTCCCCCTAAAGCGTTGCCGTACCCTCACCTGGACCCTAAACCGTCCCCGTCCCCTAACCCTAACCCTAGCCCGAACCCTAACCCTAACCCTTCCCCGAAGCATGACCCTCACCCGTCCCCTATTCCTAACTCGTACGCTTAAACTAACCCACGCCCTCACACGCACGCTCCCCCTAAAGCGTTGCCGTACCCTCACCTGGACCCTAAACCGTCCCCGTCCCCTAACCCTAACCCTAACCCGAACCCTAACCCTAACCCTTCCCCGAAGCCTGACCCTCACCCGTCCCATAATCCTAACCCGTACGCTAACACTAACCCGCGCCCTCACACGCACGCTCCCCCTAAAGCGTTGCCGTACCCTCACCTGGACCCTAAACCGTCCCCGTCCCCTAACCCTAACCCTAGCCCGAACCCTAACCCTAACCCTTCCCCGAAGCCTGACCCTCACCCGTGCCCTAATCCTAACCCGTACGCTAACACTAACCCGCGCCCTCACACGCACGCTCCCCCTAAAGCGTTGCCGTACCCTCACCTGGACCCTAAACCGTCCCCGTCCCCTAACCCTAACCCTAGCCCGAACCCTAACCCTAACCCTTCCCCGAAGCCTGACCCTCACCCGTGCCCTAATCCTAACCCGTACGCTAACACTAACCCGCGCCCTCACACGCACGCTCCCCCTAAAGCGTTGCCGTACCCTCACCTGGACCCTAAACCGTCCCCGTCCCCTAACCCTAACCCTAGCCCGAACCCTAACCCTAACCCTTCCCCGAAGCCTGACCCTCACCCGTGCCCTAATCCTAACCCGTACGCTAACACTAACCCGCGCCCTCACACGCACGCTCCCCCTAAAGCGTTGCCGTACCCTCACCTGGACCCTAAACCGTCCCCGTCCCCTAACCCTAACCCTAGCCCGAACCCTAACCCTAACCCTTCCCCGAAGCCTGACCCTCACCCGTCCCCTAATCCTAACCCGTACGCTAACACTAACCCGCGCCCTCACACGCACGCTCCCCCTAAAACGTTGCCGTACCCTCACCTGGACCCTAAACCGTCCCCGTCCCCTAACCCTAACCCTAGCCCGAACCCTAACCCTAACCCTTCCCCGAATCCTGACCCTCACCCGTCCCCTAATCCTAACCCGTACGCTAACACTAACCCGCGCCCTCACACGCACGCTCCCCCTAAAGCGTTGCCGTACCCTCACCTGGACCCTAAACCGTCCCCGTCCCCTAACCCTAACCCTAGCCCGAACCCTAACCCTAACCCTTCCCCGAAGCCTGACCCTCACCCGTCCCCTAATCCTAACCCGTACGCGAACACTAACCCGCGCCCTCACACGCATGCTCCCCCTAAAGCGTTGCCGTACCCTCACCTGGACCCTAAACCATCCCCGTCCCCTAACCCTAACCCTAGCCCGAACCCTAACCCTAACCCTTCCCCGAAGCCTGACCCTCACCCGTGCCCTAATCCTAACACGTACGCTAACACTAACCCGCGCCCGCACACACACGCTCCCCCTAAAGCGTTGCCGTACCCTCACCTGGACCCTAAACCGTCCCCGTCCCCTAACCCTAACCCTAGCCCGAACCCTAACCCTAACCCTTCCCCGAAGCCTGACCCTCACCCGTGCCCTAATCCTAACCCGTACGCTAACACTAACCCGCGCACTCACACGCACGCTCCCCCTAAAGCGTTGCCGTACCCTCACCTGGACCCTAAACCGTCCCCGTCCCCTAACCCTAACCCTAGCCCGAACCCTAACCCTAATCCTTTCCCGAAGCCTGACCCTCACCCATGCCCTAATCCTAACCCGTACGCTAACACTAACCCGCGCCCTCACACGCACGCTCCCCCTAAAGCGTTGCCGTACCCTCACCTGGACCCTAAACCATCCCCGTCCCCTAACCCTAACCCTAGCCCGAACCCTAACCCTAACCCTTCCCCGAAGCCTGACCCTCACCCGTGCCCTAATCCTAACCCATACACTAACACTAACCCGCGCCCTCACACGCACGCTCCCTCTAAAGCGTTGCCGTACCCCCACCTGGACCCTAAACCGTCCCCGTCCCCTAACCCTAACCCTAGCCCGAACCCTAACCCTAACCCTTCCCAGAAGCCTGACCCTCACCCGTCCCCTAATCGTAACCCGTACGCTAACACTAACCCGCGCCCTCACACGCACGCTCCCCCTAAAGCGTTGCCGTACCCTCACCTGGACCCTAAACCGTCCCCGTCCCCTAACCCTAACCCTAGCCCGAACCCTAACCCTAACCCTTCCCCGAAGCCTGACCCTCACCCGTGCCCTAATCCTAATCCGTACGCTAACACTAACCCGCGCCCTCACACGCACGCTCCCCCTAAAGCGTTGCCGTACCCTCACCTGGACCCTAAACCGTCCCCGTCCCCTAACCCTAACCCTAGCCCGAACCCTAACCCTAACCCTTCCCCGAAGCATGACCCTCACCCGTCCCCTATTCCTAACTCCTACGCTTAAACTAACCCACGCCCTCACACGCACGCTCCCCCTAAAGCGTTGCCGTACCCTCACCTGGACCCTAAACCGTCCCCGTCCCCTAACCCTAACCCTAGCCCGAACCCTAACCCTAACCCTTCCCCGAAGCCTGACCCTCACCCGTCCCATAATCCTAACCCGTACGCTAACACTAACCCGCGCCCTCACACGCACGCTCCCCCTAAAGCGTTGCCGTACCCTCACCTGGACCCTAAACCGTCCCCGTCCCCTAACCCTAACCCTAGCCCGAACCCTAACCCTAACCCTTCCCCGAAGCCTGACCCTCACCCGTGCCCTAATCCTAACCCGTACGCTAACACTAGCCCGCGCCCTCACACGCACGCTCCCCCTAAAGCGTTGCCGTACCCTCACCTGGACCCTAAACCGTCCCCGTCCCCTAACCCTAACCCTAGCCCGAACCCTAACCCTAACCCTTCCCCGAAGCCTGACCCTCACCCGTGCCCTAATCCTAACCCGTACGCTAACACTAACCCACGCCCTCACACGCACGCTCCCCCTAAAGCGTTGCCGTACCCTCACCTGGACCCTAAACCGTCCCCGTCCCCTAACCCTAACCCTAGCCCGAACCCTAACCCTAACACTTCCCCGAAGCCTGACCCTCACCCGTGCCCTAATCCTAACACGTACGCTAACACTAACCCGCGCCCTCACACGCACGCTCCCCCTAAAGCGTTGCCGTACCCTCACCTGGACCCTAAACCGTCCCCGTCCCCTAACCCTAACCCTAGCCCGAACCCTAACCCTAACCCTTCCCCGAAGCCTGACCCTCACCCGTGGCCTAATCCTAACCCGTACGCTAACACTAACCCGTGCCCTCACACGCAAGCTCCCCCTAAAGCATTGCCGTACCCTCACCTGGACCCTAAACCGTCCCCGTCCCCTAACCCTAACCCTAGCGCGAACCCTAACCCTAACACTTCCCCGAAGCCTGACCCTCACCCGTGCCCTAATCCTAACCCGTACGCTAACACTAACCCGCGCCCTCACACGCACGCTCCCCCTAAAGCGTTGCCGTACCCTCACCTGAACCCTAAACCGTCCCCGTCCCCTAACCCTAACCCTAGCCCGAACCCTAACCCTAACCCTTCCCCGAAGCCTGACCCTCACCCGTCCCCTAATCGTAAACCGTACGCTAACACTAACCCGCGCCCTCACACGCACGCTCCCCCTAAAGCGTTGCCGTACCCTCACCTGGACCCTAAACCGTCCCCGTCCCCTAACCCTAACCCTAGCCCGAACCCTAACCCTAACCCTTCCCCGAAGCCTGACCCTCACCCGTGCCCTAATCCTAACACGTACGCTAACACTAACCCGCGCCCTCACACGCACGCTCCCCCTAAAGCGTTGCCGTACCCTCACCTGGACCCTAAACCGTCCCCGTCCCCTAACCCTAACCCTAGCCCGAACCCTAACCCTAACCCTTCCCCGAAGCCTGACCCTCACCCGTCCCCTAATCCTAACCCGTACGCTAACACTAACCCGCGCCCTCACACGCACGCTCCCCCTAAAGCGTTGCCGTACCCTCACCTGGACCCTAAACCGTCCCCGTCCCCTAACCCTAACCCTAGCCCGAACCCTAACCCTAACCCTTCCCCGAATCCTGACCCTCACCCGTCCCCTAATCCTAACCCGTACGCTAACACTAACCCGCGCCCTCACACGCACGCTCCCCCTAAAGCGTTGCCGTACCCTCACCTGGACCCTAAACCGTCCCCATCCCCTAACCCTAACCCTAGCCCGAACCCTAACCCTAACCCTTCCCCGAAGCCTGACCCTCACCCGTCCCCTAATCCTAACCCGTACGCGAACACTAACCCGCGCCCTCACACGCATGCTCCCCCTAAAGCGTTGCCGTACCCTCACCTGGACCCTAAACCGTCCCCGTCCCCTAACCCTAACCCTAGCCCGAACCCTAACCCTAACCCTTCCCCGAAGCCTGACCCTCACCCGTGCCCTAATCCTAACACGTACGCTAACACTAACCCGCGCCCGCACACACACGCTCCCCCTAAAGCGTTGCCGTACCCTCACCTGGACCCTAAACCGTCCCCGTCCCCTAACCCTAACCCTAGCCCGAACCCTAACCCTAACCCTTCCCCGAAGCCTGACCCTCACCCGTGCCCTAATCCTAACCCGTACGCTAACACTAACCCGCGCCCTCACACGCACGCTCCCCCTAAAGCGTTGCCGTACCCTCACCTGGACCCTAAACCGTCCCCGTCCCCTAACCCTAACCCTAGCCCGAACCCTAACCCTAATCCTTTCCCGAAGCCTGACCCTCACCCATGCCCTAATCCTAACCCGTACGCTAACACTAACCCGCGCCCTCACACGCACGCTCCCCCTAAAGCGTTGCCGTACCCTCACCTGGACCCTAAACCATCCCCGTCCCCTAACCCTAACCCTAGCCCGAACCCTAACCCTAACCCTTCCCCGAAGCCTGACCCTCACCCGTGCCCTAATCCTAACCCATACACTAACACTAACCCGGGCCCTCACACGCACGCTCCCTCTAAAGCGTTGCCGTACCCCCACCTGGACCCTAAACCGTCCCCGTCCCCTAACCCTAACCCTAGCCCGAACCCTAACCCTAACCCTTCCCAGAAGCCTGACCCTCACCCGTCCCCTAATCGTAACCCGTACGCGAACACTAACCCGCGCCCTCACACGCACGCTCCCCCTAAAGCGTTGCCGTACCCTCACCTGGACCCTAAACCGTCCCCGTCCCCTAACCCTAACCCTAGCCCGAACCCTAACCCTAACCCTTCCCCGAAGCATGACCCTCACCCGTCCTCTATTCCTAACTCCTACGCTTAAACTAACCCACGCCCTCACACGCACGCTCCCCCTAAAGCGTTGCCGTACCCTCACCTGGACCCTAAACCGTCCCCGTCCCCTAACCCTAACCCTAGCCCGAACCCTAACCCTAACCCTTCCCCGAAGCCTGACCCTCACCCGTCCCATAATCGTAACCCGTACGCTAACACTAACCCGCGCCCTCACACGCACGCTCCCCCTAAAGCGTTGCCGTACCCTCACCTGGACCCTAAACCGTCCCCGTCCCCTAACCCTAACCCTAGCCCGAACCCTAACCCTAACCCTTCCCCGAAGCCTGACCCTCACCCGTGCCCTAATCCTAACCCGTACGCTAACACTAGCCCGCGCCCTCACACGCACGCTCCCCCTAAAGCGTTGCCGTACCCTCACCTGGACCCTAAACCGTCCCCGTCCCCTAACCCTAACCCTAGCCCGAACCCTAACCCTAACCCTTCCCCGAAGCCTGACCCTCACCCGTGCCCTAATCCTAACCCGTACGCTAACACTAACCCGCGCCCTCACACGCACGCTCCCCCTAAAGCGTTGCCGTACCCTCACCTGGACCCTAAACCGTCCCCGTCCCCTAACCCTAACCCTAGCCCGAACCCTAACCCTAACACTTCCCCGAAGCCTGACCCTCACCCGTGCCCTAATCCTAACACGTACGCTAACACTAACCCGCGCCCTCACACGCACGCTCCCCCTAAAGCGTTGCCGTACCCTCACCTGGACCCTAAACCGTCCCCGTCCCCTAACCCTAACCCTAGCCCGAACCCTAACCCTAACCCTTCCCCGAAGCCTGACCCTCACCCGTGGCCTAATCCTAACCCGTACGCTAACACTAACCCGTGCCCTCACACGCAAGCTCCCCCTAAAGCATTGCCGTACCCTCACCTGGACCCTAAACCGTCCCCGTCCCCTAACCCTAACCCTAGCGCGAACCCTAACCCTAACCCTTCCCCGAAGCCTGACCCTCACCCGTCCCCTAATCCTAACCCGTACGCTAACACTAACCCGCGCCCTCACACGCACGCTCCCCCTAAAGCGTTGCCGTACCCTCACCTGGACCCTAAACCGTCCCCGTCCCCTAACCCTAACCCTAGCCCGAACCCTAACCCTAACCCTTCCCTGAAGCCTGACCCTCACCCGTCCCCTAATCCTACCCCGTACGCTAACACTAACCCGCGCCCTTACACGCACGCTCCCCCTAAAGCGTTGCCGTACCCTCACCTGGACCCTAAACCGTCCCCGTCCCCTAACCCTAACCCTAGCCCGAACCCTAACCCTAACCCTTCCCCGAAGCCTGACCCTCACCCGTGCCCTAATCCTAACCCGTACGCTAACACTGACCCGCGCCCTCACACGCACGCTCCCCCTAAAGCGTTGCCGTACCCTCACCTGGACCCTAAACCGTCCCCGTCCCCTAACCCTAACCCTAGCCCGAACCCTAACCCTAACCCTTCCCCGAAGCCTGACCCTCACCCGTCCCATAATCCTAACCCGTACGCTAACACTAACCCGCGCCCTCACACGCACGCTCCCCCTAAAGCGTTGCCGTACCCTCACCTGGACCCTAAACCGTCCCCGTCCCCTAACCCTAACCCTAGCCCGAACCCTAACCCTAACCCTTCCCCGAAGCCTGACCCTCACCCGTCCCCTAATCGTAACCCGTACGCTAACACTAACCCGCGCCCTCACACGCACGCTCCCCCTAAAGCGTTGCCGTACCCTCACCTGGACCCTAAACCGTCCCCGTCCCCTAACCCTAACCCTAGCCCGAACCCTAACCCTAACCCTTCCCCGAAGCCTGACCCTCACCCGTGCCCTAATCCTAACCCGTACGCTAACACTAACCCGCGCCCTCACACGCACGCTCCCCCTAAAGCATCGCCGTACCCTCACCTGGACCCTAAACTGTCCCCGTCCCCTAACCCTAACCCTAGCCCGAACCCTAACCCTAACCCTTCCCCGAAGCCTGACCCTCACCCGTGCCCTAATCCTAACCCGTACGCTAACACTAACCCGCGCCCTCACTCGCACGCTCCCCCTAAAGCGTTGCCGTACCCTCACCTGGACCCTAAACCGTCCCCGTCCCCTAACCCTAACCCTAGCCCGAAACCTAACCCTAACCCTTCCCCGAAGCCTGACCCTCACCCGTGCCCTAATCCTAACCCGTACGCTAACTCTAACCCGCGCCCTCACACGCACGCTCCCCCTAAAGCGTTGCCGTACCCTCACCTGGACCCTAAACCGTCCCCGTCCCCTAACCCTAACCCTAGCCCGAACCCTAACCCTAACCCTTCCCCGAAGCCTGACCCTCACCCGTGCCCTAATCCTAACACGTACGCTAACACTAACCCGCGCCCTCACACACACGCTCCCCCTAAAGCGTTGCCGTACCCTCACCTGGACCCTAAACCGTCCCCGTCCCCTAACCCTAACCCTAGCCCGAACCCTAACCCTAACCCTTCCCCGAAGCCTGACCCTCACCCGTGCCCTAATCCTAATCCGTACGCTAACACTAACCCGCGCCCTCACACGCACGCTCCCCCTAAAGCGTTGCCGTACCCTCACCTGGACCCTAAACGGTCCCCGTCCCCTAACCCTAACCCTAGCCCGAACCCTAACCCTAACCCTTCCCCGAAGCATGACCCTCACCCGTCCCCTATTCCTAACTCGTACGCTAACACTAACCCGCGCCCTCACACGCACGCTCCCCCTAAAGCGTTGCCGTACCCTCACCTGGACCCTAAACCGTCCCCGTCCCCTAACCCTAACCCTAGCCCGAACCCTAACCCTAACCCTTCCCCGAAGCCTGACCCTCACCCGTGCCCTAATCCTAACCCGTACGCTAACACTAACCTGCGCCCTCACACGCACGCTCCCCCTAAAGCGTTGCCGTACCCTCACCTGGACCCTAAACCGTCCCCGTCCCCTAACCCTAACCCTAGCCCGAACCCTAACCCTAACCCTTCCCCGAAGCCTGACCCTCACCCGTGCCCTAATCCTAACCCGTACGCTAACACTAACCCGCGCCCTCACACGCACGCTCCCCCTAAAGCGTTGCCGTACCCTCACCTGGACCCTAAACCGTCCCCGTCCCCTAACCCTAACCCTAGCCCGAACCCTAACCCTAACCCTTCCCCGAAGCCTGACCCTCACCCGTGCCCTAATCCTAACACGTACGCTAACACTAACCCGCGCCCTCACACGCACGCTCCCCCTAAAGCGTTGCCGTACCCTCACCTGGACCCTAAACCGTCCCCGTCCCCTAACCCTAACCCTAGCCCGAACCCTAAACCTAACCCTTCCCCGAAGCCTGACCCTCACCCGTGCCCTAATCCTAACCCGTACGCTAACACTAACCCGCCCCCTCACACGCAGGCTCCCCCTAAAGCGTTGCCGTACCCTCACCTGGACCCTAAACCGTCCCCATCCCCTAACCCTAACCCTAGCGCGAACCCTAACCCTAACCCTTCCCCGAAGCCTGACCCTCACCCGTCCCCTAATCCTAACCCGTACGCTAACACTAACCCGCGCCCTCACACGCACGCTCCCCCTAAAGCGTTGCCGTACCCTCACCTGGACCCTAAACCGTCCCCGTCCCCTAACCCTAACCCTAGCCCGAACCCTAACCCTAACCCTTCCCCGAAGCCTGACCCTCACCCGTCCCCTAATCCTAACCCGTACGCTAACACTAACCCGCGCCCTCACACGCACGCTCCCCCTAAAGCGTTGCCGTACCCTCACCTGGACCCTAAACCGTCCCCGTCCCCTAACCCTAACCCTAGCCCGAACCCTAACCCTAACCCTTCCCTGAAGCCTGACCCTCACCCGTCCCCTAAACCTACCCCGTACGCTAACACTAACCCGCGCCCTCACACGCACGCTCCCCGTAAAGCGTTGCCGTACCCTCACCTGGACCCTAAACCGTCCCCGTCCCCTAACCCTAACCCTAGCCCGAACCCTAACCCTAACCCTTCCCCGAAGCCTGACCCTCACCCGTGCCCTAATCCTAACCCGTACGCTAACACTGACCCGCGCCCTCACACGCACGCTCCCCCTAAAGCGTTGCCGTACCCTCACCTGGACCCTAAACCGTCCCCGTCCCCTAACCCTAACCCTAGCCCGAACCCTAACCCTAACCCTTCCCCGAAGCCTGACCCTCACCCGTCCCATAATCCTAACCCGTACGCTAACACTAACCCGCGCCCTCACACGCACGCTCCCCCTAAAGCGTTGCCGTACCCTCACCTGGACCCTAAACCGTCCCCGTCCCCTAACCCTAACCCTAGCCCGAACCCTAACCCTAACCCTTCCCCGAAGCCTGACCCTCACCCGTCCCCTAATCGTAACCCGTACGATAACACTAACCCGCGCCCTCACACGCACGCTCCCCCTAAAGCGTTGCCGTACCCTCACCTGGACCCTAAACCGTCCCCGTCCCCTAACCCTAACCCTAGCCCGAACCCTAACCCTAACCCTTCCCCGAAGCCTGACCCTCACCCGTGCCCTAATCCTAACCCATACGCTAACAGTAACCCGCGCCCTCACACGCACGCTCCCTCTAAAGCGTTGCCGTACCCTCACCTGGACCCTAAACCGTCCCCGTCCCCTAACCCTAACCCTAGCCCGAACCCTAACCCTAACCCTTCCCCGAAGCCTGACCCTCACCCGTCCCCTAATCCTAACCCGTACGCGAACACTAACCCGCGCCCTCACACGCACGCTCCCCCTAAAGCGTTGCCGTACCCTCACCTGGACCCTAAACCGTCCCCGTCCCCTAACCCTAACCCTAGCCCGAACCCTAACCCTAACCCTTCCCCGAAGCCTGACCCTCACCCGTGCCCTAATCCTAACCCGTACGCTAACACTAACCCGCGCCCTCACACGCACGCTCCCCCTAAAGCGTTGCCGTACCCTCACCTGGACCCTAAACCGTCCCCGTCCCCTAACCCTAACCCTAGCCCGAACCCTAACCCTAACCCTTCCCCGAAGCCTGACCCTCACCCGTCCCCTAATCGTAACCCGTACGCTAACACTAACCCGCGCCCTCACACGCACGCTCCCCCTAAAGCGTTGCCGTACCCTCACCTGGACCCTAAACCGTCCCCGTCCCCTAACCCTAACCCTAGCCCGAACCCTAACCCTAACCCTTCCCCGAAGCCTGACCCTCACCCGTGCCCTAATCCTAACACGTACGCTAACACTAACCCGCGCCCTCACACGCACGCTCCCCCTAAAGCGTTGCCATACCCTCACCTGGACCCTAAACCATCCCCGTCCCCTAACCCTAACCCTAGCCCGAACCCTAACCCTAACCCTTCCCCGAAGCCTGACACTTACCCGTCCCCTAATCCTAACCCGTACGCTAACACTAACCCGCGCCCTCACACGCACGCTCCCCCTAAAGCGTTGCCGTACCCTCACCTGGACCCTAAACCGTCCCCGTCCCGTAACCCTAACCCTAGCCCGAACCCTAACCCTAACCCTTCCCCGAATCCTGACCCTCACCCGTCCCCTAATCCTAACCCGTACGCTAACACTAACCCGCGCCCTCACATGCACGCTCCCCCTAAAGCGTTGCCGTACCCTCACCTGGACCCTAAACCGTCCCCGTCCCCTAACCCTAACCCTAGCCTGAACCCTAACCCTAACCCTTCCCCGAAGCCTGACCCTCACCCGTCCCATAATCCTAACCCGTACGCGAACACTAACCCGCGCCCTCACACGCATGCTCCCCCTAAAGCATTGCCGTACCCTCACCTGGACCCTAAACCGTCCCCGTCCCCTAACCCTAACCCTAGCCCGAACCCTAACCCTAACCCTTCCCCGAAGCCTGACACTCATCCGTGCCCTAATCCTAACACGTACGCTAACACTAACCCGCGCCCTCACACACACGCTCCCCCTAAAGCGTTGCCGTACCCTCACCTGGACCCTAAACCGTCCCCGTCCCCTAACCCTAACCCTAGCCCGAACCCTAACCCTAACCCTTCCCCGAAGCCTGACCCTCACCCGTCCCCTAATCCTAACCCGTACGCTAAAACTAAGCCACGCCCTCACACGCACGCTCCTCCTAAAGCGTTGCCGTACCCTCACCTGGACCCTAAACCGTCCCCGTCCCCTAACCCTAACCCTAGCCCGAACCCTAACCCTAACCCTTCCCCGAAGCCTGACCCTCACCCGTCCCCTAATCCTAACCCGTACGCTAACACTAACCCGCGCCCTCACACGCACGCTCCCCCTAAAGCGTTGCCGTACCCTCACCTGGACCCTAAACCGTCCCCGTCCCCTAACCCTAACCCTAGCCCGAACCCTAACCCTAACCCTTCCCCGAAGCCTGACCCTCAACCGTCCCCTAATCCTAACCCGTACGCTAACACTAACCCGCGCCCTCACACGCACGCTCCCCCTAAAGCGTTGCCGTACCCTCACCTGGACCCTAAACCGTCCCCGTCCCCTAACCCTAACCCTAGCCCGAACCCTAACCCTAACCCTTCCCCGAAGCATGACCCTCACCCGTCCCCTATTCCTAACTCGTACGCTTAAACTAACCCACGCCCTCACACGCACGCTCCCCCTAAAGCGTTGCCGTACCCTCACCTGGACCCTAAACTGTCCCCGTCCCCTAACCCTAACCCTAGCCCGAAGCCTAACCCTAACCCTTCCCCGAAGCCTGACCCTCACCCGTCCCATAATCCTAACCCGTACGCTAACACTAACCCGCGCCCTCACACGCACGCTCCCCCTAAAGCGTTGCCGTACCCTCACCTGGACCCTAAACCGTCCCCGTCCCCTAACCCTAACCCTAGCCCGAACCCTAACCCTAACCCTTCCCCGAAGCCTGACCCTCACCCGTGCCCTAATCCTAACACGTACGCTAACACTAACCCGCGCCCTCACACGCACGCTCCCCCTAAAGCGTTGCCGTACCCTCACCTGGACCCTAAACCGTCCCCGTCCCCTAACCCTAACCCTAGCCCGAACCCTAACCCTAACCCTTCCCCGAAGCCTGACCCTCACCCGTGCCCTAATCCTAACCCGTACGCTAACACTAACCCGCGCCCTCACACGCAGGCTCCCCCTAAATCATTGCCGTACCCTCACCTGGACCCTAAACCGTCCCTGTCCCCTAACCCTAACCCTAGCGCGAACCCTAACCCTAACCCTTCCCCGAAGCCTGACCCTCACCCGTCCCCTAATCCTAACCCGTACGCTAACACTAACCCGCGCCCTCACACGCACGCTCCCCCTAAAGCGTTGCCGTACCCTCACCTGGACCCTAAACCGTCCCCGTCCCCTAACCCTAACCCTAGCCCGAACCCTAACCCTAACCCTTCCCCGAAGCCTGACCCTCACCCGTCCCCTAATCCTAACCCGTACGCTAACACTAACCCGCGCCCTCACACGCACGCTCCCCCTAAAGCGTTGCCGTACCCTCACCTGGACCCTAAACCGTCCCCGTCCCCTAACCCTAACCCTAGCCCGAACCCTAACCCTAACCCTTCCCTGAAGCCTGACCCTCACCCGTCCCCTAATCCTACCCCGTACGCTAACACTAACCCGCGCCCTCACACGCACGCTCCCCCTAAAGCGTTGCCGTACCCTCACCTGGACCCTAAACCGTCCCCGTCCCCTAACCCTAACCCTAGCCTGAACCCTAACCCTAACCCTTCCCCGAAGCCTGACCCTCACCCGTGCCCTAATCCTAACCCGTACGCTAACACTGACCCGCGCCCTCACACGCACGCTCCCCCTAAAGCGTTGCCGTACCCTCACCTGGACCCTAAACCGTCCCCGTCCCCTAACCCTAACCCTAGCCCGAACCCTAACCCTAACCCTTCCCCGAAGCCTGACCCTCACCCGTCCCATAATCCTAACCCGTACGCTAACACTAACCCGCGCCCTCACACGCACGCTCCCCCTAAAGCGTTGCCGTACCCTCACCTGGACCCTAAACCGTCCCCGTCCCCTAACCCTAACCCTAGCCCGAACCCTAACCCTAACCCTTCCCCGAAGCCTGACCCTCACCCGTCCCCTAATCGTAACCTGTACGCTAACACTAACCCGCGCCCTCACAGGCACGCTCCCCCTAAAGCGTTGCCGTACCCTCACCTGGACCCTAAACCGTCCCCGTCCCCTAACCCTAACCCTAGCCCGAACCCTAACCCTAACCCTTCCCCGAAGCCTGACCCTCACCCGTGCCCTAATCCTAACCCGTACGCTAACACTAACCCGCGCCCTCACACGCACGCTCCCCCTAAAGCATTGCCGTACCCTCACCTGGACCCTAAACCGTCCCCGTCCCCTAACCCTAACCCTAGCCCGAACCCTAACCCTAACCCTTCCCCGAAGCCTGACCCTCACCCGTGCCCTAATCCTAACCCGTACGCTAACACTAACCCGCGCCCTCACACGCACGCTCCCCCTAAAGCGTTGCCATACCCTCACCTGGACCCTAAACCGTCCCCGTCCCCTAACCCTAACCCTAGCCCGAACCCTAACCCTAACCCTTCCCCGAAGCCTGACCCTCACCCGTCCCCTAATCCTAACCCGTACGCTAACACTAACCCGCGCCCTCACATGCACGCTCCCCCTAAAGCGTTGCCGTACCCTCACCTGGACCCTAAACCGTCCCCGTCCCCTAACCCTAACCCTAGCCCGAACCCTAACCCTAACCCTTCCCCGAAGCCTGACCCTCACCCGTCCCCTAATCCTAACCCGTACGCTAACACTAACCCGCGCCCTCACACGCACGCTCCCCCTAAAGCGTTGCCGTACCCTCACCTGGACCCTAAACCGTCCCCGTCCCCTAACCCTAACCCTAGCCCGAACCCTAACCCTAACCCTTCCCCGAAGCCTGACCCTCACCGGTCCCCTAATCCTAACCCGTACGCTAACTCTAACCCGCGCCCTCACACACACGCTCCCCCTAAAGCGTTGCCGTACCCTCACCTGGACCCTAAACCGTCCCCGTCCCCTAACCCTAACCCTAGCCCGAACCCTAACCCTAACCCTTCCCCGAAGCCTGACCCTCACCCGTGCCCTAATCCTAACCCGTACGCTAACACTAACCCGCGCCCTCACACGCCCGCTCCCGCTAAAGCGTTGCCGTACCCTCACCTGGACCCTAAACCATCCCCGTCCCCTAACCCTAACCCTAGCCCGAACCCTAACCCTAACCCTTCCCCGAAGCCTGACCCTCATCCGTCCCCTAATCCTAACCCGTACGCTAACACTAACCCGCGCCCTCACACGCACGCTCCCCCTAAAGCGTTGCCGTACCCTCACCTGGACCCTAAACCGTCCCCGTCCCCTAACCCTAACCCTAGCCCGAACCCTAACCCTAACCCTTCCCCGAAGCCTGACCCTCACCCGTCCCCTAATCGTAACCCGTACGCTAACACTAACCCGCGCCCTCACACGCACGCTCCCCCTAAAGCGTTGCCGTACCCTCACCTGGACCCTAAACCGTCCCCGTCCCCTAACCCTAACCCTAGCCCGAACCCTAACCCTAACCCTTCCCCGAAGCCTGACCCTCACCCGTGCCCTAATCCTAACCCGTACGCTAACACTAACCCGTGCCCTCACACGCACGCTCCCCCTAAAGCGTTGCCGTACCCTCACCTGGACCCTAAACCGTCCCCGTCCCCTAACCCTAACCCTAGCCCGAACCCTAACCCTAACCCTTCCCCGAAGCCTGACCCTCACCCGTGCCCTAATCCTAACCCATACGCTAACAGTAACCCGCGCCCTCACACGCACGCTCCCTCTAAAGCGTTGCCGTACCCTCACCTGGACCCTAAACCGTCCCCGTCCCCTAACCCTAACCCTAGCCCGAACCCTAACCCTAACCCTTCCCCGAAGCCTGACCCTCACCCGTCCCCTAATCGTAACCCGTACGCGAACACTAACCCGCGCCCTCACACGCACGCTCCCCCTAAAGCGTTGCCGTACCCTCACCTGGACCCTAAACCGTCCCCGTCCCCTAACCCTAACCCTAGCCCGAACCCTAACCCTAACCCTTCCCCGAAGCCTGACCCTCACCCGTGCCCTAATCCTAACCCGTACGCTAACACTAACCCGCGCCCTCACACGCACGCTCCCCCTAAAGCGTTGCCGTACCCTCACCTGGACCCTAAACCGTCCCCGTCCCGTAACCCTAACCCTAGCCCGAACCCTAACCCTAACCCTCCCCGAATCCTGACCCTCACCCGTCCCCTAATCCTAACCCGTGCGCTAACACTAACCCGCGCCCTCACATGCACGCTCCCCCTAAAGCGTTGCCGTACCCTCACCTGGACCCTAAACCGTCCCCGTCCCCTAACCCTAACCCTAGCCCGAACCCTAACCCTAACCCTTCCCCGAAGCCTGACCCTCACCCGTCCCCTAATCCTAACCCGTACGCGAACACTAACCCGCGCCCTCACACGCATGCTCCCCCTAAAGCATTGCCGTACCCTCACCTGGACCCTAAACCGTCCCCGTCCCCTAACCCTAACCCTAGCCCGAACCCTAACCCTAACCCTTCCCCGAAGCCTGACACTCATCCGTGCCCTAATCCTAACACGTACGCTAACACTAACCTGCGCCCTCACACACACGCTCCCCCTAAAGCGTTGCCGTACCCTCACCTGGACCCTAAACCGTCCCCGTCCCCTAACCCTAACCCTTGCCCGAACCCTAACCCTAACCCTTCCCCGAAGCCTGACCCTCACCCGTCCCCTAATCCTAACCCGTACGCTAAAACTAAGCCACGCCCTCACACGCACGCTCCCCCTAAAGCGTTGCCGTACCCTCACCTGGACCCTAAACCATCCCCGTCCCCTAACCCTAACCCTAGCCCGAACCCTAACCCTAACCCTTCCCCGAAGCCTGACCCTCACCCGTCCCCTAATCCTAACCCGTACGCTAACACTAACCCGCGCCCTCACACGCACGCTCCCCCTAAAGCGTTGCCGTACCCTCACCTGGACCCTAAACCGTCCCCGTCCCGTAACCCTAACCCTAGCCCGAACCCTAACCCTAACCCTTCCCCGAAGCCTGACCCTCACCCGTCCCCTAATCCTAACCCGTACGCTAACACTAACCCGCGCCCTCACACGCACGCTCCCCCTAAAGCGTTGCCGTACCCTCACCTGGACCCTAAACCGTCCCCGTCCCCTAACCCTAACCCTAGCCCGAACCCTAACCCTAACCCTTCCCCGAAGCCTGACCCTCACCCGTCCCCTAATCCTAACCCGTACGCGAACACTAACCCGCGCCCTCACACGCATGCTCCCCCTAAAGCATTGCCGTACCCTCACCTGGACCCTAAACCGTCCCCGTCCCCTAACCCTAACCCTAGCCCGAACCCTAACCCTAACCCTTCCCCGAAGCCTGACACTCATCCGTGCCCTAATCCTAACACGTACGCTAACACTAACCCGCGCCCTCACACACACGCTCCCCCTAAAGCGTTGCCGTACCCTCACCTGGACCCTAAACCGTCCCCGTCCCCTAACCCTAACCCTAGCCCGAACCCTAACCCTAACCCTTCCCCGAAGCCTGACCCTCACCCGTCCCCTAATCCTAACCCGTACGCTAAAACTAAGCCACGCCCTCACACGCACGCTCCCCCTAAAGCGTTGCCGTACCCTCACCTGGACCCTAAACCGTCCCCGTCCCCTAACCCTAACCCTAGCCCGAACCCTAACCCTAACCCTTCCCCGAAGCCTGACCCTCACCCGTCCCCTAATCCTAACCCGTACGCTAACACTAACCCGCGCCCTCACACGCACGCTCCCCCTAAAGCGTTGCCGTACCCTCACCTGGACCCTAAACCGTCCCCGTCCCCTAACCCTAACCCTAGCCCGAACCCTAACCCTAACCCTTCCCCGAAGCCTGACCCTCACCCGTCCCCTAATCCTAACCCGTACGCTAACACTAACCCGCGCCCTCACACGCACGCTCCCCCTAAAGCGTTGCCGTACCCTCACCTGGACCCTAAACCGTCCCCGTCCCCTAACCCTAACCCTAGCCCGAAACCTAACCCTAACCCTTCCCCGAAGCCTGACCCTCACCCGTCCCCTAATCCTAACCCGTACGCTAACACTAACCTGCGCCCTCACACGCACGCTCCCCCTAAAGCGTTGCCGTACCCTCACCTGGACCCTAAACCGTCCCCGTCCCCTAACCCTAACCCTAGCCCGAACCCTAACCCTAACCCTTCCCCGAAGCCTGACCCTCACCCGTCCCCTAATCCTAATCCGTACGCTAACACTAACCCGCGCCCTCACACGCACGCTCCCCCTAAAGCGTTGCCGTACCCTCACCTGGACCCTAAACCGTCCCCGTCCCCTAACCCTAACCCTAGCCCGAACCCTAACCCTAACCCTTCCCCGAAGCATGACCCTCACCCGTCCCCTATTCCTAACTCGTACGCTTAAACTAACCCACGCCCTCACACGCACGCTCCCCCTAAAGCGTTGCCGTACCCTCACCTGGACCCTAAACTGTCCCCGTCCCCTAACCCTAACCCTAGCCCGAAGCCTAACCCTAACCCTTCCCCGAAGCCTGACCCTCACCCGTCCCATAATCCTAACCCGTACGCTAACACTAACCCGCGCCCTCACACGCACGCTCCCCCTAAAGCGTTGCCGTACCCTCACCTGGACCCTAAACCGTCCCCGTCCCCTAACCCTAACCCTAGCCCGAACCCTAACCCTAACCCTTCCCCGAAGCCTGACCCTCACCCGTGCCCTAATCCTAACACGTACGCTAACACTATCCCGCGCCCTCACACGCACGCTCCCCCTAAAGCGTTGCCGTACCCTCACCTGGACCCTAAACCGTCCCCGTCCCCTAACCCTAACCCTAGCCCGAACCCTAACCCTAACCCTTCCCCGAAGCCTGACCCTCACCCGTGCCCTAATCCTAACCCGTACGCTAACACTAACCCGCGCCCTCACACGCAGGCTCCCCCTAAATCATTGCCGTACCCTCACCTGGACCCTAAACCGTCCCTGTCCCCTAACCCTAACCCTAGCGCGAACCCTAACCCTAACCCTTCCCCGAAGCCTGACCCTCACCCGTCCCCTAATCCTAACCCGTACGCTAACACTAACCCGCGCCCTCACACGCACGCTCCCCCTAAAGCGTTGCCGTACCCTCACCTGGACCCTAAACCGTCCCCGTCCCCTAACCCTAACCCTAGCCCGAACCCTAACCCTAACCCTTCCCCGAAGCCTGACCCTCACCCGTCCCCTAATCCTAACCCGTACGCTAACACTAACCCGCGCCCTCACACGCACGCTCCCCCTAAAGCGTTGCCGTACCCTCACCTGGACCCTAAACCGTCCCCGTCCCCTAACCCTAACCCTAGCCCGAACCCTAACCCTAACCCTTCCCTGAAGCCTGACCCTCACCCGTCCCCTAATCCTACCCCGTACGCTAACACTAACCCGCGCCCTCACACGCACGCTCCCCCTAAAGCGTTGCCGTACCCTCACCTGGACCCTAAACCGTCCCCGTCCCCTAACCCTAACCCTAGCCTGAACCCTAACCCTAACCCTTCCCCGAAGCCTGACCCTCACCCGTGCCCTAATCCTAACCCGTACGCTAACACTGACCCGCGCCCTCACACGCACGCTCCCCCTAAAGCGTTGCCGTACCCTCACCTGGACCCTAAACCGTCCCCGTCCCCTAACCCTAACCCTAGCCCGAACCCTAACCCTAACCCTTCCCCGAAGCCTGACCCTCACCCGTCCCATAATCCTAACCCGTACGCTAACACTAACCCGCGCCCTCACACGCACGCTCCCCCTAAAGCGTTGCCGTACCCTCACCTGGACCCTAAACCGTCCCCGTCCCCTAACCCTAACCCTAGCCCGAACCCTAACCCTAACCCTTCCCCGAAGCCTGACCCTCACCCGTCCCCTAATCGTAACCTGTACGCTAACACTAACCCGCGCCCTCACACGCACGCTCCCCCTAAAGCGTTGCCGTACCCTCACCTGGACCCTAAACCGTCCCCGTCCCCTAACCCTAACCCTAGCCCGAACCCTAACCCTAACCCTTCCCCGAAGCCTGACCCTCACCCGTGCCCTAATCCTAACCCGTACGCTAACACTAACCCGCGCCCTCACACGTACGCTCCCCCTAAAGCATTGCCGTACCCTCACGTGGACCCTAAACCGTCCCCGTCCCCTAACCCTAACCCTAGCCCGAACCCTAACCCTAACCCTTCCCCGAAGCCTGACCCTCACCCGTGCCCTAATCCTAACCCGTACGCTAACACTAACCCGCGCCCTCACACGCACGCTCCCCCTAAAGCGTTGCCGTACCCTCACCTGGACCCTAAACCGTCCCCGTCCCCTAACCCTAACCCTAGCCCGAACCCTAACCCTAACCCTTCCCCGAAGCCTGACCCTCACCCGTCCCCTAATCCTAACCCGTACGCTAACACTAACCCGCGCCCTCACATGCACGCTCCCCCTAAAGCGTTGCCGTACCCTCACCTGGACCCTAAACCGTCCCCGTCCCCTAACCCTAACCCTAGCCCGAACCCTAACCCTAACCCTTCCCCGAAGCCTGACCCTCACCCGTCCCCTAATCCTAACCCGTACGCTAACACTAACCCGCGCCCTCACACGCACGCTCCCCCTGAAGCGTTGCCGTACCCTCACCTGGACCCTAAACCGTCCCCGTCCCCTAACCCTAACCCTAGCCCGAACCCTAACCCTAACCCTTCCCCGAAGCCTGACCCTCACCGGTCCCCTAATCCTAACCCGTACGCTAACTCTAACCCGCGCCCTCACACACACGCTCCCCCTAAAGCGTTGCCGTACCCTCACCTGGACCCTAAACCGTCCCCGTCCCCTAACCCTAACCCTAGCCCGAACCCTAACCCTAACCCTTCCCCGAAGCCTGACCCTCACCCGTCCCCTAATCCTAACCCGTACGCTAACACTAACCCGCGCCCTCACACGCCCGCTCCCGCTAAAGCGTTGCCGTACCCTCACCTGGACCCTAAACCATCCCCGTCCCCTAACCCTAACCCTAGCCCGAACCCTAACCCTAACCCTTCCCCGAAGCCTGACCCTCATCCGTCCCCTAATCCTAACCCGTACGCTAACACTCACCCGCGCCCTCACACGCATGCTCCCCCTAAAGCGTTGCCGTAGCCTCACCTGGACCCTAAACCGTCCCCATCACCTAACCCTAACCCTAGCCCGAACCCTAACCCTAACCCTTCCCGGAAGCCTGACCCTCACCCGTCCCCTAATCCTAACCCTTACGCTAACACTAACCCGCGCCCTCACAGGCACGCTCCCCCTAAAGCGTTGCCGTACCCTCACCTGGACCCTAAACCGTCCCCGTCCCCTAACCCTAACCCTAGCCCGAACCCTAACCCTAACACTTCCCCGAAGCCTGACCCTCACCCGTCCCCTAATCCTAACCCGTACGCTAACACTCACCCGCGCCCTCACACGCACGCTCCCCCTAAAGCGTTGCCGTACCCTCACCTGGACCCTAAACCGTCCCCGTCCCCTAACCCTAACCCTAGCCCGAACCCTAACCCTAACCCTTCCCCGAAGCCTGACCCTCACCCGTCCCCTAATCCTAACCCGTACGCTAACACTAACCCGCGCCCTCACACGCACGCTCCCCCTAAAGCGTTGCCGTACCCTCACCTGGACCCTAAACCTTCCCCGTCCCCTAACCCTAACCCTAGCCCGAACCCTAACCCTAACCCTTCCCCGAAGCCTGACCCTCAACCGTCCCCTAATCCTAACCCGTACGCTAACACTAACCCGCGCCCTCACACGCACGCTCCCCCTAAAGCGTTGCCGTACCCTCACCTGGACCCTAAACCGTCCCCGTCCCCTAACCCTAACACTAGCCCGAACCCTAACCCTAACCCTTCCCCGAAGCCTGACCCTCACCCGTCCCCTAATCCTAACCCGTACGCTAACACTAACCTGCGCCCTCACACGCACGCTCCCCCTAAAGCGTTGCCGTACCCTCACCTGGACCCTAAACCGTCCCCGTCCCCTAACCCTAACCCTAGCCCGAACCCTAACCCTAACCCTTCCCCGAAGCCTGACCCTCACCCGTCCCCTAATCCTAACCCGTACGCTAACACTAACCCGCGCCCTCACACGCACGCTACCCCTAAAGCGTTGCCGTACCCTCACCTGGACCCTAAACCGTCCCCGTCCCCTAACCCTAACCCTAGCCCGAACCCTAACCCTAACCCTTCCCCGAAGCCTGACCCTCAGCCGTCCCCTAATCCTAACCCGTACGCTAACACTAACCCGCGCCCTCACACGCACGCTCCCCCTAAAGCGTTGCCGTACCCTCACCTGGACCCTAAACCGTCCCCGTCCCCTAACCCTAACCCTAGCCCGAACCCTAACCCTAACCCTTCCCCGAAGCCTGACGCTCACACGTGACCTAATCCTAACGCGTACGCTAACACAAACCCGTGCCCTCACACGCACGCTCCCCCTAAAGTGTTGCCGTACCCTCACCTGGACCCTAAACCGTCCCCGTCCCCTAACACTAACCCTAGCCCGAATCCTAACCCTAACCCTTCCCGGAAGCCTGACCCTCACCCGTCCTCTAATCCTAACCCGTACGCTAACACTAACCCGCGCCCTCACACGCACGCTCCCCCTAAAGCGTTGCCGTACCCTCACCTGGACCCTAAACCGTCCCCGTCCCCTAACCCTAACCCTAGCCCGAACCCTAACCCTAACCCTTCCCCGAAGCCTGACCCTCACCCGTCCCCTAATCCTAATCCGTACGCTAACACTAACCCGCGCCCTCACACGCACGCTCCCCCTAAAGCGTTGCCGTACCCTCACCTGGACCCTAAACCGTCCCCGTCCCCTAACCCTAACCCTAGCCCGAACCCTAACCCTAACCCTTCCCCGAAGCATGACCCTCACCCGTCCCCTATTCCTAACTCGTACGCTTAAACTAAACCACGCCCTCACACGCACGCTCCCCCTAAAGCGTTGCCGTACCCTCACCTGGACCCTAAACTGTCCCCGTCCCCTAACCCTAACCCTAGCCCGAACCCTAACCCTAACCCTTCCCCGAAGCCTGACCCTCACCCGTCCCATAATCCTAACCCGTACGCTAACACTAACCCGCGCCCTCACACGCACGCTCCCCCTAAAGCGTTGCCGTACCCTCACCTGGACCCTAAACCGTCCCCGTCCCCTAACCCTAACCCTAGCCCGAACCCTAACCCTAACCCTTCCCCGAAGCCTGACCCTCACCCGTGCCCTAATCCTAACACGTACGCTAACACTAACCCGCGCCCTCACACGCACGCTCCCCCTAAAGCGTTGCCGTACCCTCACCTGGACCCTAAACCGTCCCCGTCCCCTAACCCTAACCCTAGCCCGAACCCTAACCCTAACCCTTCCCGAAGCCTGACCCTCACCCGTGCCCTAATCCTAACCCGTACGCTAACACTAACCCGCGCCCTCACACGCAGGCTCCCCCTAAATCATTGCCGTACCCTCACCTGGACCCTAAACCGTCCCTGTCCCCTAACACTAACCCTAGCGCGAACCCTAACCCTAACCCTTCCCCGAAGCCTGACCCTCACCCGTCCCCTAATCCTAACCCGTACGCTAACACTAACCCGCGCCCTCACACGCACGCTCCCCCTAAAGCGTTGCCGTACCCTCACCTGGACCCTAAACCTTCCCCGTCCCCTAACCCTAACCCTAGCCCGAACCCTAACCCTAACCCTTCCCCGAAGCCTGACCCTCACCCGTCCCCTAATCCTAACCCGTACGCTAACACTAACCCGCGCCCTCACACGCACGCTCCCCCTAAAGCGTTGCCGTACCCTCACCTGGACCCTAAACCGTCCCCATCCCCTAACCCTAACCCTAGCCCGAACCCTAACCCTAACCCTTCCCTGAAGCCTGACCCTCACCCGTCCCCTAATCCTACCCCGTACGCTAACACTAACCCGCGCCCTCACACGCACGCTCCCCCTAAAGCGTTGCCATACCCTCACCTGGACCCTAAACCGTCCCCGTCCCCTAACCCTAACCCTAGCCTGAACCCTAACCCTAACCCTTCCCCGAAGCCTGACCCTCACCCGTGCCCTAATCCTAACCCGTACGCTAACACTGACCCGCGCCCTCACACGCACGCTCCCCCTAAAGCGTTGCCGTACCCTCACCTGGACCCTAAACCATCCCCGTCCCCTAACCCTAACCCTAGCCCGAACCCTAACCCTAACCCTTCCCCGAAGCCTGACCCTCACCCGTCCCATAATCCTAACCCGTACGCTAACACTAACCCGCGCCCTCACACGCACGCTCCCCCTAAAGCGTTGCCGTACCCTCACCTGGACCCTAAACCGTCCCCGTCCCCTAACCCTAACCCTAGCCCGAACCCTAACCCTAACCCTTCCCCGAAGCCTGACCCTCACCCGTCCCCTAATCGTAACCTGTACGCTAACACTAACCCGCGCCCTCACACGCACGCTCCCCCTAAAGCGTTGCCGTACCCTCACCTGGACCCTAAACCGTCCCCGTCCCCTAACCCTAACCCTAGCCCGAACCCTAACCCTAACACTTCCCCGAAGCCTGACCCTCACCCGTGCCCTAATCCTAACCCGTACGCTAACACTAACCCGCGCCCTCACACGCACGCTCCCCCTAAAGCATTGCCGTACCCTCACCTGGACCCTAAACCGTCCCCGTCCCCTAACCCTAACCCTAGCCCGAACCCTAACCCTAACCCTTCCCCGAAGCCTGACCCTCACCCGTGCCCTAATCCTAACCCGTACGCTAACACTAACCCGCGTCCTCACACGCACGCTCCCCCTAAAGCGTTGCTGTACCCTCACCTGGACCCTAAACCGTCCCCGTCCCCTAACCCTAACCCTAGCCCGAACCCTAACCCTAACCCTTCCCCGAAGCCTGACCCTCACCCGTCCCCTAATCCTAACCCGTACGCTAACACTAACCCGCGCCCTCACACGCACGCTCCCCCTAAAGCGTTGCCGTACCCTAACCTGGACCCTAAACCGTCCCCGTCCCCTAACCCTAAACCTAGCCCGAACCCTAACCCTAACCCTTCCCCGAAGCCTGACGCTCACACGTGACCTAATCCTAACGCGTACGCTAACATAAACCCGTGCCCTCACACGCACGCTCCCCCTAAAGTGTTGCCGTACCCTCACCTGGACCCTAAACCGTCCCCGTCCCCTAACACTAACCCTAGCCCGAATCCTAACCCTAACCCTTCCCGGAAGCCTGACCCTCACCCGTCCTCTAATCCTATCCCGTACGCGAACACTAACCCGCGCCCTCACACGCATGCTCCCCCTAAAGCATTGCCGTACCCTCACCTGGACCCTAAACCGTCCCCGTCCCCTAACCCTAACCCTAGACCGAACCCTAACCCTAGCCCGAACCCTAACCCTAACCCTTCCCCGAAGCCTGACCCTCACCCGTCCCCTAATCCTAACCCGTACGCTAACACTAACCCGCGCCCTCACACGCACGCTGCCCCTAAGGCGTTGCCGTACCCTCACCTGGACCCTAAACCGTCCACGTCCCCTAACCCTAACCCTAGCCCGAACCCTAACCCTAACCCTTCCCCGAAGCCTGACCCACACCCGTCCCCTAATCCTAACCCGTACGCTAACACTAACCCGCGCCCTCACACGCACGCTCCCCCTAAAGCGTTGCCGTACCCTCACCTGGTCCCTAAACCGTCCCCGTCCCCTAACCCTAACCCAGCCCGAACCCTAACCATGACCCATGCCCGAAGCCTGACCCTCACCCGTCCGCTAATACTAACCCGTACGCTAACACTAACCCGCGACATCACACGCACGTTCCCCCTAAAGCGTTGCCGTACCCTCACCTGGACCCTAAACCGTCCCCGTCCCCTAACCCTAACCCTAGCCCGAACCCTAACCCTAACCCTTCCCCGAAGCCTGACCCTCACCCGTCCCCTAATCCTAACCCGTACGCTAACACTAGCCCGCGCCCTCACACGCACGCTCCCCCTAAAGCGTTGCCGTACCCTCACCTGGACACTAAACCATCCCCGTGCCCTAACCCTAACCCTAGCCTGAACCCTAACCCTAACCCTTTCCCGAAGCCTGACCCTCACCCGTCCCCTAATCCTAACCCGTACGCTAACACTAACCCGCGCCCTCACACGCACGCTCCCCCTAAAGCGTTGCCGTACCCTCACCTGGACCATAAACCGTCCCCGTCCCCTAACCCTAACCCTAGCCCGAACCCTAACCCTAACCCTTCCCCGAAGCCGGACCCTCACCCGTCCCCGAATCCTAACCCGTACGCTAACACTAACCCGCGCCCTCACACGCACTCTCCCCCTAAAGCGTTGCTGTACCCTCACCTGGACCCTAAACCGTCCCCGTCCCCTAACCCGAACCCTAACCCGAACCCTAACCCTAACACTTCCCCGAAGCCTGACCCTCACCCGTCCCCTAATCCTAACCCGTACGCTAACACTAACCCGCGCCCTCACACGCACGCTCCCCCTAAAGCGTTGCCGTACCCTCACCTGGACCCTAAACCGTCCCCGTAACCTAACCCTAACCCTAGCCCGAACCCTAACCCTAACCCTTCCCCGAAGCCTGACCCTCACCCGTCCCCTAATCCTAACCCGTACGCTAACACTAACCCGCGCCCTCACACGCACGCTCCCCCTAAAGCGTTGCCGTACCCTAACCTGGACCCTAAACCGTCCCCGTCCCCTAACCCTAACCCTAGCCCGAACCCTAACCCTAACCCTTCCCCGAAGCCTGACGCTCACACGTGACCTAATCCTAACGCGTACGCTAACATAAACCCGTGCCCTCACACGCACGCTCCCCCTAAAGTGTTGCCGTACCCTCACCTGGACCCTAAACCGTCCCCGTCCCCTAACACTAACCCTAGCCCGAATCCTAACCCTAACCCTTCCCGGAAGCCTGACCCTCACCCGTCCTCTAATCCTATCCCGTACGCGAACACTAACCCGCGCCCTCACACGCATGCTCCCCCTAAAGCATTGCCGTACCCTCACCTGGACCCTAAACCGTCCCCGTCCCCTAACCCTAACCCTAGACCGAACCCTAACCCTAGCCCGAACCCTAACCCTAACCCTTCCCCGAAGCCTGACCCTCACCCGTCCCCTAATCCTAACCCGTACGCTAACACTAACCCGCGCCCTCACACGCACGCTGCCCCTAAGGCGTTGCCGTACCCTCACCTGGACCCTAAACCGTCCACGTCCCCTAACCCTAACCCTAGCCCGAACCCTAACCCTAACCCTTCCCCGAAGCCTGACCCACACCCGTCCCCTAATCCTAACCCGTACGCTAACACTAACCCGCGCCCTCACACGCACGCTCCCCCTAAAGCGTTGCCGTACCCTCACCTGGACCCTAAACCGTCCCCGTCCCCTAACCCTAACCCAGCCCGAACCCTAACCATGACCCATGCCCGAAGCCTGACCCTCACCCGTCCGCTAATACTAACCCGTACGCTAACACTAACCCGCGACATCACACGCACGTTCCCCCTAAAGCGTTGCCGTACCCTCACCTGGACCCTAAACCGTCCCCGTCCCCTAACCCTAACCCTAGCCCGAACCCTAACCCTAACCCTTCCCCGAAGCCTGACCCTCACCCGTCCCCTAATCCTAACCCGTACGCTAACACTAGCCCGCGCCCTCACACGCACGCTCCCCCTAAAGCGTTGCCGTACCCTCACCTGGACACTAAACCATCCCCGTGCCCTAACCCTAACCCTAGCCTGAACCCTAACCCTAACCCTTTCCCGAAGCCTGACCCTCACCCGTCCCCTAATCCTAACCCGTACGCTAACACTAACCCGCGCCCTCACACGCACGCTCCCCCTAAAGCGTTGCCGTACCCTCACCTGGACCATAAACCGTCCCCGTCCCCTAACCCTAACCCTAGCCCGAACCCTAACCCTAACCCTTCCCCGAAGCCGGACCCTCACCCGTCCCCGAATCCTAACCCGTACGCTAACACTAACCCGCGCCCTCACACGCACTCTCCCCCTAAAGCGTTGCTGTACCCTCACCTGGACCCTAAACCGTCCCCGTCCCCTAACCCGAACCCTAACCCGAACCCTAACCCTAACACTTCCCCGAAGCCTGACCCTCACCCGTCCCCTAATCCTAACCCGTACGCTAACACTAACCCGCGCCCTCACACGCACGCTCCCCCTAAAGCGTTGCCGTACCCTCACCTGGACCCTAAACCGTCCCCGTAACCTAACCCTAACCCTAGCCCGAACCCTAACCCTAACCCTTCACCGAAGCCTGACCCTCACCCGTCCACTAATCCTAACCCGTACGCTAACACTAACCCGCGCCCTCACACGCCCGCTCCCCCTAAAGCGTTGCCGTACCCTCACCTGGACCCTAAACCGTCCCCGTCCCCTAACCCTAAAACTAGCCCGAACCCTAACCCTAACCCTTCCCCGAAGCCTGACCCTCACCCGTCCCATAATCCTAACCCGTACGCTAACACTAACCCGCGCCCTCACACGCACGCTCCCCCTAAAGCGTTGCCGTAGCCTCACCTGGACCCTAAACCGTCCCCGTCCCCTAACCCTAACCCTAGTCCGAACCCTAACCCTAACCCTTCCCCGAAGCCTGACCCTCACCCGTCCCCTAATCCTAACCCGTACGCTAACACTAACCAGCGCCCTCAAACGCACGCTCCCCCTAAAGCATTGCCGTACCCTCACCTGGACACTAAACTGTCCCCGTCCCCTAACCCTAACCCTAGCCTGAACCCTAACCCTAACCCTTTCCCGAAGCCTGACCCTCAACCGTCCCTAATCCTAACCCGTACGCTAACACTAACCCGCGCCTTCACACACACGTTCCCCCTAGAGCGTTGCTGTACCCTCACCTGGACCCTAAACCGTCCCCGGCCCCTAACCCTAACCCTAGCCCGAACCCGAACCCTAACACTTCCCCGAAGCCTGACCCTCACCCGTCCCCTAATCCTAACCCGTACGCTAACACTAACCTGCGCCCTCACACGCACGCTCCCCCTAAAGCGTTGCCGTACCCTCACCTGGACCCTAAACCGTCCCCGTCCCCTAACCCTAACCCTAGCCCGAACCCTAACCCTAACCCTTCCCCGAAGCCTGACCCTCACCCGTCCCCTAATCCTAACCCGTACGCTAACACTAACCCGCGCCCTCACACGCACGCTACCCCTAAAGCGTTGCCGTACCCTCACCTGGACCCTAAACCGTCCCCGTCCCCTAACCCTAACCCTAGCCCGAACCCTAACCCTAACCCTTCCCCAAAGCCTGACCCTCACCCGTCCCCTAATCCTAACCCGTACGCTAACACTAACCCGCGCCCTCACACGCACGCTCCCCCTAAAGCGTTGCCGTACCCTCACCTGGACCCTAAACCGTCCCCGTCCCCTAACCCTAACCCTAGCCCGAACCCTAAACCTAACCCTTCCCCGAAGACTGACGCTCACACGTGACCTACTCCTAACGCGTACGCTAACATAAACCCGTGCCCTCACACGCACGCTCCCCCTAAAGTGTTGCCGTACCCTCACCTGGACCCTAAACCGTCCCCGTCCCCTAACACTAACCCTAGCCCGAATCCTAACCCTAACCCTTCCCGGAAGCCTGACCCTCACCCGTCCTCTAATCCTAACCCGTACGCTAACACTAACCCACGCCCTCACACGCACGCTCCCCCTAAAGCGTTGCCGTACCCTCACCTGGACCCTAAACCGTCCCCGTCCCCTAACCCTAACCCTAGCCCGAACCCTAACCCTAACCCTTCCCCGAAGCCTGACCCTCACCCGTCCCCTAATCCTAACCCGTACGCTAACACTAACCCGCGCCCTCACACGCACTCTCCCTCTAAAGCGTTGCCGTACCCTCACCTGGACTTTAAACCGTCCCCGTCCCCTAACCCTAATCCTAGCCCGAACCCTAACCCTAACCCTTCCCCGAAGCCTGACCCTCACCCGTCCCCTAATCCTAACCCATACGCTAACACTAACCCGCGCCCTCACACGCACGCTCCTCCTAAAGCGTTGCCGTACCCTCACCTGGACCCTAAACCGTCCCCGTCCCCTAACCCTAACCCTAGCCAGAACCCTAACCGTGACCCTTCCCCGAAGCCTGACCCTCACCCGTCCCCTAATCCTAACCCGTACGCTAAGACTAACCCGCGCCCTCACACGCACGCTCCCCCTAAAGCGTTGCCGTACCCTCACCTGGACCCTAAACCGTCCCCGTCCCCTAACCCTAACCCTAGACCGAACCCTAACCCTAGCCCGAACCCTAACCCTAACCCTTCCCCGAAGCCTGACCCTCACCCGTCCCCTAATCCTAACCCGTACGCTAACACTAACCCGCGCCCTCACACGCACGCTGCCCCTAAAGCGTTGCCGTACCCTCACCTGGACCCTAAACCGTCCACGTCCCCTAACCCTAACCCTAGCCCGAACCCTAACCCTAACCCTTCCCCGAAGCCTGACCCACACCCGTCCCCTAATCCTAACCCGTACGCTAACACTAACCCGCGCCCTCACACGCACGCTCACCCTAAAGCGTTGCCGTACCCTCACCTGGACCCTAAACCGTTCCCGTCCCCTAACCCTAACCCTAGCACGAACCCTAACCCTAAACTGTCCCCGTCCCCTAACCCTAACCCTAGCCCGAACCCTCGTCCTAACCCTTCCCCGAAGCCTGACCCTCACCCGTCCCCAAATCCTAAACCGTACGCTAACACTAACCCGCGCCCTCACACGCACGCTCCCCCTAAAGCGTTGCCGTACCCTCACCTGGATCCAAAACCATCCCCGTTCCCTAACCCTAACCCTAGCCCGAACCCTAACCCTAACCCTTCCCCGACGCCTGACCCTCACCCGTCCCCAAATCCTAAACCGTACGCTAACACTAACACGCGCCCTCACACGCACGCTCCCCCTAAAGCGTTGCCGTACCCTCACCTGGACCCTAAACCATCCCCGTCCCCTAACCCTAACCCTAGCCCGAACCCTAACCCTAACACTTCCCCGAAGCCTGACCCTAACCCGTCCCCTAATCCTAACCCGTACGCTAACACTAAGCCGCGCCCTCACACACACGCTCCCCCTAAAGCGTTGCCGTACCCTCACCTGGACCCTAAACCGTCCCCGTCCCCTAACCCTAACCCTAGCCCGAACCCTAACCCTAACCCTTCCCCGAAGCCTGACCCTCACCCGTCCCCTAATCCTAACCTGTACGGTAACACTAACACGCGCCCTCACACGCACGCTCCCCCTAAAGCGTTGCCGTACCCTCACCTGGACCCTAAACCGTCCCCGTCCCCTAACCCTAACCCTAGCCCGAACCCTAATCCTAACTCTTCCCCGAAGCCTGACCCTCACCCGTCCTCTAATCCTAACCCGTAGGCTCACACTAACCCGCGCCCTCACACGCACGCTCCCCCTAAAGCGTTGCCGTACCCTCACCTGGACCCTAAACCGTCCCTGTCCCCTAACCCTAACCCTAGCCCGAACCCTAACCCTAACCCTTTCCCGAAGCCTGACCCTCACACGTCCCCTAATCCTAACCCGTACGCTAACACTAACCCGTGCCCTCACACGTACACTACCCCTAAAGCGTTGCCGTAGCCTCACCTGGACCCTAAACCGTCCCCGTCCCCTAACCCTAACCCTAGCCCGAACCCTAACCCTAACCCTTCCCCGAAGCCTGACCCTCACCCGTCCCCTAATCCTAAACCGTACACTAACACTAACCCGCGCCCTCACACGCACGCTCCCCCTAAAGCGTTACCGTACCCTCACCTGGACCCTAAACCTTCCCCGTCCCCTAACCCTAACCCTAGCCCGAACCCTAACCCTAACCCTTCCTCGAAGCCTGACCCTCACCCGTCCCCTAATCCTAACCCGTATGCTAACACTAACCCGCGCCCTCACACGCACGCTCCCCCTAAAGCGTTGCCGTACACTCACCTGGACCCTAAACCGTCCCCGTCCCCTAACCCTAACCATAGCCCGAACCCTGACCCTAACCCTTCCCCGAAGCCTGACCCTCACCCGTTCACTAATCCTAACCCCTACGCTAACACTAACCCGCGCCCTCACACGCACGCTCCCCCTAAAGCGTTGCCGTACACTCACCTGGACCCCAAACCGTCCCCGTCCCCTAACCCTAACCATAGCCCGAACCCTAACCCTAACCCTTCCCCGAAGCCTGACCCTCACCCGTCCCCTAATCCTAACCCGTACGCTAAGACTAACCCGCGCCCTCACACGCACGCTCCCCCTAAAGCGTTGCCGTACCCTCACCTGGACCCTAAACCGTCCCCGTCCCCTAACCCTAACCCTAGACCGAACCCTAACCCTAGCCCGAACCCTAACCCTAACCCTTCCCCGAAGCCTGACCCTCACCCGTCCCCTAATCCTAACCCGTACGCTAACACTAACCCGCGCCCTCACACGCACGCTGCCCCTAAGGCGTTGCCGTACCCTCACCTGAACCCTAAACCGTCCACGTCCCCTAACCCTAACCCTAGCCCGAACCCTAACCCTAACCCTTCCCCGAAGCCTGACCCACACCCGTCCCTTAATCCTAACCCGTACGCTAACACTAACCCGCGCCCTCACATGCACGCTCCCCCTAAAGCGTTGCCGTACACTCACCTGGACCCTAAACCGTCCCCGTCCCCTAACCTTAACCCTAGCCCGAACCCTAACCCTAACCCTTCAGCGAAGCCTGACCCTCACCCGTCCCCTAATCCTAACCCATACGCTAACACTAACCCGCGCCCTCACACGCACGCTACCCCTAAAGCGTTGCCGTACCCTCACCGGGACCCTAAACCATCCCCGCCCCCTAACCCTAACCCTAGCCCGAGCCCTAAACCTAACACTTTCCCGAAGCCTGACACTCACCCGTCCCCTAATCCTAACCCGTACGCTAACACTAACCCGCGCCCTAACACGCACGCTCCCCCTAAAGCGTTGCCGTACCCTCACCTGGACCCTAAACCGTCCCCGTCCCCTAACACTAACCCTAGCCCGAACCCTAACCCTGACCCTTCCCCGAAGCCTGACACTCACCCGTCCCCTAATCCTAACCCGTACGCTAAAACTAACCCACGCCCTCACACGCACGCTCCCCTTAACGTGTTGCTGTACCCTCACCTGGACCCTAAACCGTCCCCGTCCCCTAACCCTAACCCTAGCCCGAACCCTAACCCTAACCCTTCCCCGAAGCCTGACCCTCACCCGTCCCCTAAACCTAACCCGTACGCTAACACTAACCCGCGACATCACACGCACGCTCCCCCTAAAGCGTTGCCGTACCCTCACCTGGACCCTAAACCGTCCCCGTCCCCTAACCCTAACCCTACCCCGAACCCTAACCCTAACCCTTCCCCGAAGCCTGACCCTCACCCGTCCCCTAATCCTAACCCGTACGCTAACACTAACCCGCACCCTCACACGCACGCTCCCCCTAAAGCGTTGCCGTACCCTCACCTGGACCATAAACCGTCCCCGTCCCCTAACCCTAACCCTAGACCGAACCCTAACCCTAACCCTTCCCCGAAGCCGGACCCTCACCCGTCCCCGAATCCTAACCCGTACCCTAACACTAACCCGCGCCCTCACACGCACTCTCCCCCTAAAGCGTTGCTGTACCCTCACCTGGACCCTAAACCGTCCCCGTCCCCTAACCCGAACCCTAACCCGAACCCTAACCCTAACACTTCCCCGAAGCCTGACACTCACCTGTCCCCTAATCCTAACCCGTACGTTAACACTAACCCGCGCCCTCACACGCACGCTCCCCCTAAAGCGTTGCCGTACCCTCACCTGGACCCTAAACCGTCCCCGTAACCTAACCCTAACCCTAGCCCGAACCCTAACCCTAACCCTTCACCGAAGCCTGACCCTCACCCGTCCACTAATCCTAACCCGTACGCTAACACTAACCCACGCCGTCACACGCCCGCTCCCCCTAAAGCGTTGCCGTACCCTCACCTGGACCCTAAACCGTCCCCGTCCCCTAACCCTAAAACTAGCCCGAACCCTAACCCTAACCCTTCCCCGAAGCCTGACCCTCACACGTCCCATAATCCTAACCCGTACGCTAACACTAACCCGCGCCCTCACACGCACGCTCCCCCTAAAGCGTTGCCGTACCCTCACCTGGACCCTAAACCGTCCCCGTCCCCTAACCCTAACCCTAGTCCGAACCCTAACCCTAACCCTTCCCCGAAGCCTGACCCTCACCCGTCCCCTAATCCTAACCCGTACGCTAACACTAACCAGCGCCCTCAAACGCACGCTCCCCCTAAAGCGTTGCCGTACCCTCACCTGGACACTAAACTGTCCCCGTCCCCTAACCCTAACCCTAGCCTGAACCCTAACCCTAACCCTTTCCCGAAGCCTGACCCTCAACCGTCCCTAATCCTAACCCGTACGCTAACACTAACCCGCGCCTTCACACACACGTTCCCCCTAAAGCGTTGCTGTACCCTCACCTGGACCCTAAACCGTCCCCGGCCCCTAACCCTAACCCTAGCCCGAACCCGAACCCTAACCCTTCCCCGAAGCCTGACCCTCACACGTCCCCTAATCCTAACACGTACGCTAACACTAACCCGCGCCCTCAAACGCACGCTCCCCCTAAAGCGTTGCCGTACCCTCACCTGGACCCTAAACCGTCCCCGTCCCCGAACCCTAACCCTAGCCCGAACCCTAACCCTAACCCTTCCCTGAAGCCGGACCCTCACCCGTCCCCGAATCCTAACCCGTACGCTAACACTAACCCGCGACCTCACACGCACGCTCCACCTAAAGCGTTGCTGTACCCTCACCTGGACCCTAAACCGTCCCCGTCCCCTAACCCGAACCCTAGCCTGAACCCTAACCCTAACCCTTCCCCGAAGCCTGACCCTCACCCGTCCCCTAATCCTAACCCGTACGCTAACACTAACCCGCGCCCTCACACGCACGCTCCCCCTAAAGCGTTGCCGTACCCTCACCTGGACCCTAAACCGTCCCTGTCCCCTAACCCTAACCCTAGCCCGAACCGTAACCCTAACCCTTTCCCGAAGCCTGACCCTCACACGTCCCCTAATCCTAAACCGTACGCTAACACTAACCCGTGCCCTCACACGTACACTACCCCTAAAGCGTTGCCGTAGCCTCACCTGGACCCTAAACCGTCCCCGTCCCCTAACCCTAACCCTAGCCCGAACCCTAACCCTAACCCTTCCCCGAAGCCTGACCCTCACCCGTCCCCTAATCCTAAACCGTACGCTAACACTAACCCGCGCCCTCACACGCACGCTCCCCCTAAAGCGTTGCCGTACCCTCACCTGGACCCTAAACCTTCCCCGTCCCCTAACCCTAACCCTAGCCCGAACCCTAACCCTAACCCTTCCTCGAAGCCTGACCCTCACCCGTCCCCTAATCCTAACCCGTATGCTAACACTAACCCGCGCCCTCACACGCACGCTCCCCCTAAAGCGTTGCCGTACACTCACCTGGACCCTAAACCGTCCCCGTCCCCTAACCCTAACCATAGCCCGAACCCTAACCCTAACCCTTCCCCGAAGCCTGACCCTCACCCGTTCACTAATCCTAACCCCTACGCTAACACTAACCCGCGCCCTCACACGCACGCTCCCCCTAAAGCGTTGCCGTACACTCACCTGGACCCTAAACCGTCCCAGTCCCCTAACCCTAACCATAGCCCGAACCCTAACCCTAACCCTTCCCCGAAGCCTGACCCTCACCCGTCCCCTAATCCTAACCCGTACGCTAAGACTAACCCGCGCCCTCACACGCACGCTCCCCCTAAAGCGTTGCCGTACCCTCACCTGGACCCTAAACCGTCCCCGTCCCCTAACCCTAACCCTAGACCGAACCCTAACCCTAGCCCGAACCCTAACCCTAACCCTTCCCCGAAGCCTGACCCTCACCCGTCCCCTAATCCTAACCCGTACGCTAACACTAACCCGCGCCCTCACACGCACGCTGCCCCTAAGGCGTTGCCGTACCCTCACCTGAACCCTAAACCGTCCACGTCCCCTAACCCTAACCCTAGCCCGAACCCTAACCCTAACCCTTCCCCGAAGCCTGACCCACACCCGTCCCCTAATCCTAACCCGTACGCTAACACTAACCCGCGCCCTCACATGCACGCTCCCCCTAAAGCGTTGCCGTACACTCACCTGGACCCTAAACCGTCCCCGTCCCCTAACCCTAACCCAGCCCGAACCCTAACCATGACCCTTGCCCGAAGCCTGACCCTCACCCGTCCGCTAATACTAACCCGTACGCTAACACTAATCCACGCCCTCACACGCACGCTCCCCCTAAAGCGTTGCCGTACCCTCACCTGGACCCTAAACCGTCCCCGTCCCCTAACCTTAACCCTAGCCCGAACCCTAACCCTAACCCTTCCGCGAAGCCTGACCCTCACCCGTCCCCTAATCCTAACCCATACGCTAACACTAACCCGCGCCCTCACACGCACGCTACCCCTAAAGCGTTGCCGTACCCTCACCGGGACCCTAAACCATCCCCGCCCCCTAACCCTAACCCTAGCCCGAGCCCTAAACCTAACACTTCCCCGAAGCCTGACACTCACCCGTCCCCTAATCCTAACCCGTACGCTAACACTAACCCGCGCCCTAACACGCACGCTCCCCCTAAAGCGTTGCCGTACCCTCACCTGGACCCTAAACCGTCCCCGTCCCCTAACACTAACCCTAGCCCGAACCCTAACCCTGACCCTTCCCCGAAGCCTGACACTCACCCGTCCCCTAATCCTAACCCGTACGCTAAAACTAACCCACGCCCTCACACGCACGCTCCCCTTAACGTGTTGCTGTACCCTCACCTGGACCCTAAACCGTCCCCGTCCCCTAACCCTAACCCTAGCCCGAACCCTAACCCTAACCCTTCCCCGAAGCCTGACCCTCACCCGTCCCCTAAACCTAACCCGTACGCTAACACTAACCCGCGACATCACACGCACGCTCCCCCTAAAGCGTTGCCGTACCCTCACCTGGACCCTAAACCGTCCCCGTCCCCTAACCCTAACCCTACCCCGAACCCTAACCCTAACCCTTCCCCGAAGCCTGACCCTCACCCGTCCCCTAATCCTAACCCGTACGCTAACACTAACCCGCACCCTCACACGCACGCTCCCCCTAAAGCGTTGCCGTACCCTCACCTGGACCATAAACCGTCCCCGTCCCCTAACCCTAACCCTAGACCGAACCCTAACCCTAACCCTTCCCCGAAGCCGGACCCTCACCCGTCCCCGAATCCTAACCCGTACCCTAACACTAACCCGCGCCCTCACACGCACTCTCCCCCTAAAGCGTTGCTGTACCCTCACCTGGACCCTAAACCGTCCCCGTCCCCTAAGCCGAACCCTAACCCGAACCCTAACCCTAACACTTCCCCGAAGCCTGACACTCACCTGTCCCCTAATCCTAACCCGTACGTTAACACTAACCCGCGCCCTCACACGCACGCTCCCCCTAAAGCGTTGCCGTACCCTCACCTGGACCCTAAACCGTCCCCGTAACCTAACCCTAACCCTAGCCCGAACCCTAACCCTAACCCTTCACCGAAGCCTGACCCTCACCCGTCCACTAATCCTAACCCGTACGCTAACACTAACCCACGCCGTCACACGCCCGCTCCCCCTAAAGCGTTGCCGTACCCTCACCTGGACCCTAAACCGTCCCCGTCCCCTAACCCTAAAACTAGCCCGAAACCTAACCCTAACCCTTCCCCGAAGCCTGACCCTCACCCGTCCCATAATCCTAACCCGTACGCTAACACTAACCCGCGCCCTCACACGCACGCTCCCCCTAAAGCGTTGCCGTACCCTCACCTGGACCCTAAACCGTCCCCGTCCCCTAACCCTAACCCTAGTCCGAACCCTAACCCTAACCCTTCCCCGAAGCCTGACCCTCACCCGTCCCCTAATCCTAACCCGTACGCTAACACTAACCAGCGCCCTCAAACGCACGCTCCCCCTAAAGCGTTGCCGTACCCTCACCTGGACACTAAACTGTCCCCGTCCCCTAACCCTAACCCTAGCCTGAACCCTAACCCTAACCCTTTCCCGAAGCCTGACCCTCAACCGTCCCTAATCCTAACCCGTACGCTAACACTAACCCGCGCCTTCACACACACGTTCCCCCTAAAGCGTTGCTGTACCCTCACCTGGACCCTAAACCGTCCCCGGCCCCTAACCCTAACCCTAGCCCGAACCCGAACCCTAACCCTTCCCCGAAGCCTGACCCTCACACGTCCCCTAATCCTAACACGTACGCTAACACTAACCCGCGCCCTCAAACGCACGCTCCCCCTAAAGCGTTGCCGTACCCTCACCTGGACCCTAAACCGTCCCCGTCCCCGAACCCTAACCCTAGCCCGAACCCTAACCCTAACCCTTCCCTGAAGCCGGACCCTCACCCGTCCCCGAATCCTAACCCGTACGCTAACACTAACCCGCGACCTCACACGCACGCTCCACCTAAAGCGTTGCTGTACCCTCACCTGGACCCTAAACCGTCCCCGTCCCCTAACCCGAACCCTAGCCTGAACCCTAACCCTAACCCTTCCCCGAAGCCTGACCCTCACCCGTCCCCTAATCCTAACCCGTACGCTAACACTAACCCGCGCCCTCACACGCACGCTCCCCCTAAAGCGTTGCTGTACCCTCACCTGGACCCTAAACCGTCCCCGTCCCCTAACCCTAACCCTAGCCCGAACCCTTACCCTAACCCTTCCCCGAAGCCTGACCCTCACCCGTCCCCTAATCCTAACCCGTACACTAACACTAACCCGCGCCCTCACACACACGCTCCCCCTAAAGCGTTGCCGTACCCTCACCTGGACCCTAAACCGTCCCCGTCCCCTAACCCTAACCCTAGCCCGAACCCTAACCCTAACCCTTCCCCGAAGCCTGACTCTCACCCGTCCCCTAATCCTAACCCGTACGCTAATACTAACCTGCGCCCTCACACGCACGCTCCCCCTAAAGCGTTGCCGTACCCTCACCTGGACCCTAAACCGTCCACGTAACCTAACCGTAACCCTAGCCCGAACCCTAACCCTAACCCTTCCCCGAAGCCTGACCCTCACCCGTCCCCTAATCCTAACCCGTACGCTAACACTAACCCGCCCCCTCACACGCACGCTCCCCCTAAAGCGTTGCCGTACCCTCACCTGGACACTAAACCGTCCCCGTGCCCTAACCCTAACCCTAGCCCGAACCCTAACCCTGACCCTTCCCCGAAGCCTGACCATCACCCGTCCCCTAATCCTAACCCGTACGCTAACACTAACATGCGCCCTCACACGCACGCTCCCCGTAAAGTGTTGCCGTACCCTCACCTGGACCCTAAACCGTCCCCGTCCCCTAACCCTAACCCTAGCCCGAACCCTAACCCTAACCCTTCCCCGAAGCCTGACACTCACCCGTCCCCTAATCTTAACCCGTACGCTAACACTAACCCGCGCCCTCACACGCACGCTCCCCCTAACGCGTTGCCGTACCCTCACCTGGACCTTAAACCGTCCCCGTCCCCTAACCCTAACACTAGCCCGAACCCTAAACCTAACCCTTCCCCGAAGGCTGACCCTCACCCGTCCCCTAATCCTAACCCGTACGCTAACACTAACCCGCGCCATCAAACGCAGGCTCCCCCTAAAGCGTTGCCGTACCCTCACCTGGACCCTAAACCGTCCCCATCCCCTAACCCTAATCCTAGCCCGAACCCTAAACCTAACCCTTCCCCGAAGCCTGACCCTCACCCGTCCCCTAATCCTAACCCGTACGCTAACACTAACCCGCGCCCTCACACGCACGCTCCCCCTAAAGCGTTGCCGTACCCTCACCTGGACCCTAAACCGTCCCCGGCCCCTAACCCTAACCCTAGCCAGAACCCTAACCGTGACCCTTCCCCGAAGCCTGACCCTCACCCGTCCCCTAATACTAACCCGTACGCTACCACTAACCCGCGCCCTCACACGCACGCTCCCCCTAAAGCGTTGCCGTACCCTCACCTGGACCCTAAACTGTCCCCGTCCCCTAACCCTAACCCTAGCCCGAACCCTAACTCTGACCCTTCCCCGAAGCCTGACCCTCACCCGTCCCCTAATCGTAACGCGTACGCTAACACTAACCCGCGCCCTCACACGCACGCTCCCCCTAAAGCGTTGCCGTACCCTCAACTGGACCCTAAACCGTCGCCGTTCCCTAACCCTAACCCAGCCCGAACCCTAACCCTGACACTTCCCTGAAGCCTGACCCGAACCCGTCCCCTAATACTAACCCGTACGCTAACACTAATCCGCACCCTCACACGCACGCTCCCCCTAAAGCGTTGCCGTACCCTCACCTGGACCCTAAACCGTCCCCGTCCCCAAACCCTAACCCTAGCCCAAACCCTAACCCTAACCCTTCCCCGAAGCCTGACCCTCACCCGTCCCCTAATCCTAACCCGTACGCTAACACTAACCCGCGCCCTCACACGCACGCTCCCCCTAAAGCGTTGCCGTACCCTCACCAGGACCCTAAACCGTCCCCGTCCCCTAACCCTAACCCTAACCCGAACCCTAACCCTAACCCTTCCCCGAAGCCTGACCCTCACCCGTCCCCTAATCCCAACCCATACGCTAACACTAATCCGCGCCCTCACACGCACGCTCCCCCTAAAGCGTTGCCGTACCCTCACCTGGACCCTAAACCGTCCCCGTCCCCTAACCCTAGCCGGAACCCTAACCCTAACCCTTCCCCGAAGCCTGACCCTCACCCGTCCCCTAATCCTAACCCGTACGCTAACACTAACCCGCGCCCTCACACGCACGCTCCCCCTAAAGCGTTGCCGTACCCTCATCTGGACCCTAAACCGTCCCCGTTCCCTAACCCTAACCCTAGCCCGAACCCTAAACCTAACCCTTTCCCGAAGCCTGACACTCACCCGTCCCCTAATCCTAACCCGTACGCTAACACTAACCCGCGCCCTCACACGCACGCTCCCCCTAAAGTGTTGCCGTACCCTCACCTGGACCCTAAACCGTCCCCGTCCCCTAACACTAACCCTAGCCCGAACCCTAAACCTGACCCTTCCCCGAAGCCTGACCCTCACCCGTCCCCTAATCCTAACCCGTACGCTAAAACTAACCCACGCCCTCACACGCACGCTCCCCCTAACGTGTTGCTGTACCCTCACCTGGACCCTAAACCGTCCCCGTCCCCTAACCCTAACCCTAGCCCGAACCCTAACCCTAACCCTTCCCCGAAGCCTGACCCTCACCCGTCCCCTAATCCTAACCCGTACGCTAACACTAAACCGCGACCTCACACGCACGCTCCCCCTAAAGCGTTGCCGTACCCTCACCTGGACCCTAAACCGTCCCCGTCCCCTAACCCTAACCCTAGCCCGAACCCTAACCCTAACCCTTCCACGAAGCCTGACAATCACCCTTCACCTAATCCTAACCCGTACGCTAACACTAACCCGCGCCCTCACACGCACGCTCCCCCTAAAGCGTTGCCGTACCCTCACCTGGACCCTAAACCGTCCCCGTCCCCTAATCCTAACCCTAGCCCGAACCCTAACCCTAACCCTTCCCCGAAGCCTGACCCTCACCCGTCCCGTAATTCTACCTCGTACGCTAACACTAACCCGCGCCCTCACACGCACGCTCCCCCTAAAGCGTTGCCGTACCCTCACCTGTACCCTAAACCGTCCCCGTCCCCTAACCCTAACCCTAGCCCGAACCCTAACCCTAACCCTTCCCCGAAGCCTGACCCTCACCCGTCCCCTAATCCTAACCCGTACGCTAACACTAACCCGCGCCCTCACACGCACGCTCCCCCTAAAGCGTTGCCGTACCCTCACCTGGACACTAAACCGTCCCCGTGCCCTAACCGTAACCCTAGCCTGAAACCTAACCCTAACCCTTTCCCGAAGCCTGACCCTCACCCGTCCCTAATCCTAACCCGTACGCTAACACTAACCCGCGCCTTCACACGCACCCTCCCCCTAAAGCGTTGCCGTACCCTCACCTGGACCCTAAACCGTCCCCTAACCCTATCCCTAACCCTAGCCCGAACCCTAACCCTAACCCTTCCCCGAAGCCTGACCCTCACTCGTCCCCTAATCCTAACCCGTACGCTAACACTAACCCGCGCTCTCACACGCACGCTCCCCCTAAAGCGTTGCTGTACCCTCACCTGGACCCTAAACCGTCCCCGTCCCCTAACCCTAACCCTAGCCCGAACCCTAACCCTAACCCTTCCCCGAAGCCTGACCCTCACCCGTCCCCTAATCCTAACCCGTACGCTAACACTAACCCGCGCCCTCACACGCACGCTCCCCCTAACGCGTTGCCGTACCCTCACCTGGACCTTAAACCGTCCCCGTCCCCTAACCCTAACACTAGCCCGAACCCTAAACCTAACCCTTCCCCGAAGCCTGACCCTCACCCGTCCCCTAATCCTAACCTGTATGCTAACACTAACCCGCGCCCTCACACGCACGCTCCCCCAAAAGCGTTGCCGTACACTCACCTGGACCCTAAACCGTCCCCGTCCCCTAACCCTAACCATAGCCCGAACCCTAACCCTAACCCTTTCCCGAAGCCTGACCCTCACCCGTCCACTAATCCTAACCCGTATGCTAACACTAACCCGCGCCCTCACACGCACGCTCCCCGTAAAGCCTTGCCGTACCCTCACCTGGACCCTAAACCGTCCCCGTCCCCCAACCCTAACCTTAGTCCGAACCCTAACCCTAACCCTTCCCCGAAGCCTGACCCTCACCCGTCCCCTAATCCTAACCCGTACGCTAACACTAACCCGCGCCATCAAACGCAGGCTCCCCCTAAAGCGTTGCCGTACCCTCACCTGGACCCTAAACCGTCCCCATCCCCTAACCCTAATCCTAGCCCGAACCCTAAACCTAACCCTTCCCCGAAGCCTGACCCTCACCCGTCCCCTAATCCTAACCCGTACGCTAACACTAACCCGCGCCCTCACACGCACGCTCCCCCTAAAGCGTTGCCGTACCCTCACCTGGACCCTAAACTGTCCCCGTCCCCTAACCCTAACCCTAGCCCGAACCCTAACTCTGACCCTTCCCCGAAGCCTGACCCTCACCCGTCCCCTAATCGTAACGCGTACGCTAACACTAACCCGCGCCCTCACACGCACGCTCCCCCTAAAGCGTTGCCGTACCCTCAACTGGACCCTAAACCGTCGCCGTTCCCTAACCCTAACCCAGCCCGAACCCTAACCCTGACACTTCCCTGAAGCCTGACCCTAACCCGTCCCCTAATACTAACCCGTACGCTAACACTAATCCGCACCCTCACACGCACGCTCCCCCTAAAGCGTTGCCGTACCCTCACCTGGACCCTAAACCGTCCCCGTCCCCAAATCCTAACCCTAGCCCAAACCCTAACCCTAACCCTTCCCCGAAGCCTGACCCTCACCCGTCCCCTAATCCTAACCCGTACGCTAACACTAACCCGCGCCCTCACACGCACGCTCCCCCTAAAGCGTTGCCGTACCCTCACCAGGACCCTAAACCGTCCCCGTCCCCTAACCCTAACCCTAACCCGAACCCTAACCCTAACCCTTCCCCGAAGCCTGACCCTCACCCGTCCCCTAATCCTAACCCATACGCTAACACTAATCCGCGCCCTCACACGCACGCTCCCCCTAAAGCGTTGCCGTACCCTCACCTGGACCCTAAACCGTCCCCGTCCCCTAACCCTAGCCGGAACCCTAACCCTAACCCTTCCCCGAAGCCTGACCCTCACCCGTCCCCTAATCCTAACCCGTACGCTAACACTAACCCGCGCCCTCACACGCACGCTCCCCCTAAAGCGTTGCCGTACCCTCATCTGGACCCTAAACCGTCCCCGTCCCCTAACCCTAACCGTAGCCCGAACCCTAAACCTAACACTTTCCCGAAGCCTGACACTCACCCGTCCCCTAATCCTAACCCGTACGCTAACACTAACCCGCGCCCTCACACGCACGCTCCCCCTAAAGTGTTGCCGTACCCTCACCTGGACCCTAAACCGTCCCCGTCCCCTAACACTAACCCTAGCCCGAACCCTAACCCTGACCCTTCCCCGACGCCTGACCCTCACCCGTCCCCTAATCCTAACCCGTACGCTAAAACTAACCCACGCCCTCACACGCACGCTCCCCCTAACGTGTTGCTGTACCCTCACCTGGACCCTAAACCGTCCCCGTCCCCAACCCTAACCCTAGCCCGAACCCTAACCCTAACCCTTCCCCGAAGCCTGACCCTCACCCGTCCCCTAATCCTAACCCGTACGCTAACACTAAACCGCGACCTCACACGCACGCTCCCCCTAAAGCGTTGCCGTACCCTCACCTGGACCCTAAACCGTCCCCGTCCCCTAACCCTAACCCTAGCCCGAACCCTAACCCTAACCCTTCCCCGAAGCCTGACAATCACCCTTCACCTAATCCTAACCCGTACGCTAACACTAACCCGCGCCCTCACACGCACGCTCCCCCTAAAGCGTTGCCGTACCCTCACCTGGACCCTAAACCGTCCCCGTCCCCTAATCCTAACCCTAGCCCGAACCCTAACCCTAACCCTTCCCCGAAGCCTGACCCTCACCCGTCCCGTAATTCTACCTCGTACGCTAACACTAACCCGCGCCCTCACACGCACGCTCCCCCTAAAGCGTTGCCGTACCCTCACCTGTACCCTAAACCGTCCCCGTGCCCTAACCCTAACCCTAGCCCGAACCCTAACCCTAACCCTTCCCCGAAGCCTGACCCTCACCCGTCCCCTAATCCTAACCCGTACGCTAACACTAACCCGCGCCCTCACACGCACGCTCCCCCTAAAGCGTTGCCGTACCCTCACCTGGACACTAAACCGTCCCCGTGCCCTAACCGTAACCCTAGCCTGAACCCTAACCCTAACCCTTTCCCGAAGCCTGACCCTCACCCGTCCCTAATCCTAACCCGTACGCTAACACTAATCCGCGCCTTCACACGCACCCTCCCCCTAAAGCGTTGCCGTACCCTCACCTGGACCCTAAACCGTCCCCGTCCCCTAACCCTAACCGTAGCCCGAACCCGAACCCTAACCCTTCCCCGAAGCCTGACCCTCACCCGTCCCCTAATCCTAACACGTACGCTAACACTAACCCGCGCCCTCAAACGCACGCTCCCCCTAAAGCGTTGCCGTACCCTCACCTGGACCCTGAACCGTCCCCGTCCCCGAACCCTAACCCTAGCCCGAACCCTAACCCTAACCCTTCCCCGAAGCCTGACCCTCACACGTCCCCTAATCCTAACCCGTATGCTATCACTAACCCGCGCCCTCACACGCACGCTCCCCCTAAAGCGTTGCTGTACCCTCACCTGGAACCTAAACCGTCCCCGTCCCCTAACCCTAACCCTAGCCCGAACCCTAACCCTAACCCTTCCCCGAAGCCTGACCCTCACCGTCCCCTAATCCTAACACGTACGCTAACAATAACCCGCGCCCTCACACGCACGCTCCCCCTAAAGCGTTGCCGTACCCTCACCTGGACACTAAACCGTCACCGTGCCCTAACCATAACCCTAGCCCGAACCCTAACCCTAACCCTTCCCCGAAGCCTGACCCTCACCCGTCCCCTAATCCTAACCCGTACGCTAACACTAACCCGCCCCCTCACACGCACGCTCCCCCTAAAGCGTTGCCGTACCCTCACCTGGACCCTAAACCGTCCCCGTCCCCTAACCCTAACCGTAGCCCGAAACCTTACCCTAACCCTTCCCCGAAGCCTGACCCTCACCCGTCCCCTAATCCTAACCCGTACGCTAACACTAACCCATGCCCTCACACGCACGCTCCCCCTAAAGCGTTGCCGTACCCTCACCTGGACCCTAAACCGTCCCCGGCCCCTAACCCTAACCCTAGCCCGAACCCTAACCCTAACCCTTCCCCGAAGCCTGACCCTCACCCGTCCCCTAATCCTAACCCGTGCGCTAACACTAACCCGCGCCCTCACACGCACGCTCCCCCTAAAGCGTTGCCGTACCCTCACCTGGACCCTAAACCGTCCCCTAACCCTATCCCTAACCCTAGCCCGAACCCTAACCCTAACCCTTCCCCGAAGCCTGACCCTCACTCGTCCCCTAATCCTAACCCGTACGCTAACACTAACCCGCGCTCTCACACGCACGCTCCCCCTAAAGCGTTGCTGTACCCTCACCTGGACCCTAAACCGTCCCCGTCCCCTAACCCTAACCCTAGCCCGAACCCTAACCCTAACCCTTCCCCGAAGCCTGACCCTCACCCGTCCCCTAATCCTAACCCGTACGCTAACACTAACCCGCGCCCTCACACGCACGCTCCCCCTAAAGCGTTGCCGTACCCTCACCTGGACCCTAAACCGTCCCCGTCCCCTAACCCTAACCCTAGCCCGAACCCTAACCCTAACCCTTCCCCGAAGCCTGACCCTCACCCGTCCCCTAATCCTAAACCGTACGCTAATACTAACACTTGCCCTCACACGCACGCTCCCCCTAAAGCGTTGCCGTACCCTCACCTGGACCCTAAACCGTCCCCGTCCCCTAACCCTAACCCTAGCCCGAACCCTAACCCTAACCCTTCCCCGAAACCTGACCCTCACACGTGACCTAATCCTAACGCGTACGCTAACACTAACACGCGCCCTCACATGCACGCTCCCCCTAAAGTGTTGCCGTACCCTCACCTGGACCCTAAACCGTCCCCGTCCCCTAACCCTAACCCTAGCCCGAACCCTAACCCTAACCCTTCCCCGAAGCCTGACCCTCACCCGTCCCCTAATCCTAACCCGTACGCTAACACTAACCCGCGCCCTCACACGCACGCTCCCCCTAAAGCGTTGCCGTACCCTCACCTGGACCCTAAACCGTCCCCGTCCCCTAACCCTAACCCTAGCCCGAACCCTAACCCTATCCCTTCCCCGAAGCCTGACCCTCACCCGTCCCCTAATCCTAACCCGTACGCTAACACTAACCCGCGACCTCACACGCACGGTCCCCCTAAAGCGTTGCCGTACACTCACCTGGACCCTAAACCGTCCCCGTCCCCTAACCCTAACCCTAGCCCGAACCCTAACCCTAACCCTTCCCCGAAGCCTGACCCTCACCCGTCCCCTAATCCTAACCCGTACGCTAACACTAACCCGCGCCCTCACACGCACGCTCCCCCTAAAGCGTTGCCGTACCCTCACCTGGACCCTAAACCGTCCCCGTCCCCTAACCCTAACCCTAGCCCGAACCCTAACCCTAACCCTTCCCCGAAGCCTGACCCTCACCCGTCCCCTAATCCTAATCCGTACGCTAACACTAACCCGCGCCCTCACACGCACACTCCCCCTAAAGCGTTGCCGTACCCTCATCTGGACCCTAAACCGTCCCCGTCCCCTAACCCTAACCCTAGCCCGAACCCTAACCCTAACCCTTCCCCGAAGCCTGACCCTCACCCGTGCCCTAATCCTAACCCGTACGCTAAAACTAACCCGCGCCCTCACACGCACGCTCCCCCTAAAGCGTTGCCGTACCCTCACCTGGACCCTAAACCGTCCCCGTCCCCTAACCCTAACCCTAGCCCGAACCCTAACCCTAACCCTTCCCCGAAGCCTGACCCTCACCCGTGCCCTAATCCTAACCCGTACGCTAACACTAACCCGCGCCCTCACACGCACGCTCCCCCTAAAGCGTTGCCGTACCCTCACCTGAACCCTAAACCGTCCCCGTCCCCTAACCCTAACCCTAGCCCGAACCCTAACCCTAACCCTTCCCCGAAGCCTGACCCTCACCCGTCCCCTAATCGTAACCCGTACGCTAACACTAACCCGCGCCCTCACACGCACGCTCCCCCTAAAGCGTTGCCGTACCCTCACCTGGACCCTAAACCGTCCCCGTCCCCTAACCCTAACCCTAGCCCGAACCCTAACCCTAACCCTTCCCCGAAGCCTGACCCTCACCCGTGCCCTAATCCTAACACGTACGCTAACACTAACCCGCGCCCTCACACGCACGCTCCCCCTAAAGCGTTGCCGTACCCTCACCTGGACCCTAAACCGTCCCCGTCCCCTAACCCTAACACTAGCCCGAACCCTAACCCTAACCCTTCCCCGAAGCCTGACCCTCACCCGTCCCCTAATCCTAACACGTACGCTAACCCTAACCCACGCCCTCACACGCACGCTCCCCCTAAATCGTTGCCGTACCCTCACCTGGACCCTAAACCGTCCCCATCCCCTAAGCCTAACACTAGCCCGAACCCTAACCCTAACCCTTCCCCAAAGCCTGACCCTCACTCGTCACCTAATCCTAACCCGTGCGCTAACACTAACCCGCGCCCTCACACGCACGCTCCCCCTAAAGCGTTGCCGTACCCTCACCTGGACCCTAAACCGTCCCCGTCCCCTAACCCTAACCCTAGCCCGAACCCTAACCCTAACCCTACCCCGAAGCGTGACCCTCACCCGTCCCCTAATCCTAACCCGTACGCTAACACTAACCTGCGCCCTCCCATGCACGCTCCCCCTAAAGCGTTTCCGTACCCTCACCTGGACCCTAAACCGTCCCCGTCCACTAACCCTAACCCTAGCCCGAACCCTAACCCTAACCCTTCCCCGAAGCCTGACACTCACCCGTCACCTAATCCTAACCCGTACGCTAACACTAACCCGCGCCCTCACACGCACGCTACCCCTAAAGCGTTGCCGTACCCTCACCTGGACCCTAAACCGTCGCCGTCCCCTAACCCTAACCCTAGCCCGAACCCTAACCCTAACCCTTCCCCGAAACCTGACCCTCACACGTGACCTAATCCTAACGCGTACGCTAACACTAACACGCGCCCTCACATGCACGCTCCCCCTAAAGTGTTGCCGTACCCTCACCTGGACGCTAAACCGTCCCCGTCCCCTAACCCTAACCCTAGCCCGAACCCTAACCCTAACCCTTCCCCGAAGCCTGACCCTCACCCGTCCCCTAATCCTAACCCGTACGCTAACACTAACCCACGCCCTCACACGCACGTTCCCCCTAAAGCGTTGCCGTACCCTCACCTGGACCCTAAACCGTCCCCGTCCCCTAACCCTAACCCTAGCCCGAACCCTAACCCTGACCCTTCCCCGAAGCCTGACCCTCACCCGTCCGCTAATCAAAACCCGTACGCTAACACTAACCCGCGCCCTCACACGCACGCTCCCCCTAAAGCGTTGCCGTACCCTCACTTGGACCCTAAACCGTCCCGTCCCCTAACCCTAACCCTAGCCCGAATCCTAACCCAGACCCTTCCTCGAAGCCTGACCCTCACCCGTCCCCTAATCCTAACCCGTACGCTAACACTAACCCGCCCCCTCACACGCACGTTCCGCCTAAAGCGTTGCCGTACCCTCACCTGGACCCTAAACCGTCCCCGTCCCCTAACCCTAACCCTATCCCGAACCCTAACCCTGACCCTTCCCCGATGCCTGACCCTCACCCGTCCCCTAATCCTAACCCGTACGCTAACACTAACCCGCGCCCTCACACGCACGCTCCCCCTAAAGCGTTGCCGTACCCTCACCAGGACCCTAAACCGTCCCCGTCCCCTAACCCTAACCCTAACCCGAACCCTAACCCTAACCCTTCCCCGAAGCCTGACCCTCACCCGTCCCCTAATCCCAACCCATACGCTAACACTAATCCGCGCCCTCACACGCACGCTCCCCCTAAAGCGTTGCCGTACCCTCACCTGGACCCTAAACCGTCCCCGTCCCCTAACCCTAGCCGGAACCCTAACCCTAACCCTTCCCCGAAGCCTGACCCTCACCCGTCCCCTAATCCTAACCCGTACGCTAACACTAACCCGCGCCCTCACACGCAGGCTCCCCCTAAAGCGTTGCCGTACCCTCATCTGGACCCTAAACCGTCCCCGTTCCCTAACCCTAACCCTAGCCCGAACCCTAAACCTAACCCTTTCCCGAAGCCTGACACTCACCCGTCCCCTAATCCTAACCCGTACGCTAACACTAACCCGCGCCCTCACACGCACGCTCCCCCTAAAGTGTTGCCGTACCCTCACCTGGACCCTAAACCGTCCCCGTCCCCTAACACTAACCCTAGCCCGAACCCTAAACCTGACCCTTCCCCGAAGCCTGACCCTCACCCGTCCCCTAATCCTAACCCGTACGCTAAAACTAACCCACGCCCTCACACGCACGCTCCCCCTAACGTGTTGCTGTACCCTCACCTGGACCCTAAACCGTCCCCGTCCCCTAACCCTAACCCTAGCCCGAACCCTAACCCTAACCCTTCCCCGAAGCCTGACCCTCACCCGTCCCCTAATCCTAACCCGTACGCTAACACTAAACCGCGACCTCACACGCACGCTCCCCCTAAAGCGTTGCCGTACCCTCACCTGGACCCTAAACCGTCCCCGTCCCCTAACCCTAACCCTAGCCCGAACCCTAACCCTAACCCTTCCACGAAGCCTGACAATCACCCTTCACCTAATCCTAACCCGTACGCTAACACTAACCCGCGCCCTCACACGCACGCTCCCCCTAAAGCGTTGCCGTACCCTCACCTGGACCCTAAACCGTCCCCGTCCCCTAATCCTAACCCTAGCCCGAACCCTAACCCTAACCCTTCCCCGAAGCCTGACCCTCACCCGTCCCGTAATTCTACCTCGTACGCTAACACTAACCCGCGCCCTCACACGCACGCTCCCCCTAAAGCGTTGCCGTACCCTCACCTGTACCCTAAACCGTCCCCGTCCCCTAACCCTAACCCTAGCCCGAACCCTAACCCTAACCCTTCCCCGAAGCCTGACCCTCACCCGTCCCCTAATCCTAACCCGTACGCTAACACTAACCCGCGCCCTCACACGCACGCTCCCCCTAAAGCGTTGCCGTACCCTCACCTGGACACTAAACCGTCCCCGTGCCCTAACCGTAACCCTAGCCTGAAACCTAACCCTAACCCTTTCCCGAAGCCTGACCCTCACCCGTCCCTAATCCTAACCCGTACGCTAACACTAACCCGCGCCTTCACACGCACCCTCCCCCTAAAGCGTTGCCGTACCCTCACCTGGACCCTAAACCGTCCCCTAACCCTATCCCTAACCCTAGCCCGAACCCTAACCCTAACCCTTCCCCGAAGCCTGACCCTCACTCGTCCCCTAATCCTAACCCGTACGCTAACACTAACCCGCGCTCTCACACGCACGCTCCCCCTAAAGCGTTGCTGTACCCTCACCTGGACCCTAAACCGTCCCCGTCCCCTAACCCTAACCCTAGCCCGAACCCTAACCCTAACCCTTCCCCGAAGCCTGACCCTCACCCGTCCCCTAATCCTAACCCGTACGCTAACACTAACCCGCGCCCTCACACGCACGCTCCCCCTAACGCGTTGCCGTACCCTCACCTGGACCTTAAACCGTCCCCGTCCCCTAACCCTAACACTAGCCCGAACCCTAAACCTAACCCTTCCCCGAAGCCTGACCCTCACCCGTCCCCTAATCCTAACCTGTATGCTAACACTAACCCGCGCCCTCACACGCACGCTCCCCCAAAAGCGTTGCCGTACACTCACCTGGACCCTAAACCGTCCCCGTCCCCTAACCCTAACCATAGCCCGAACCCTAACCCTAACCCTTTCCCGAAGCCTGACCCTCACCCGTCCACTAATCCTAACCCGTATGCTAACACTAACCCGCGCCCTCACACGCACGCTCCCCGTAAAGCCTTGCCGTACCCTCACCTGGACCCTAAACCGTCCCCGTCCCCCAACCCTAACCTTAGTCCGAACCCTAACCCTAACCCTTCCCCGAAGCCTGACCCTCACCCGTCCCCTAATCCTAACCCGTACGCTAACACTAACCCGCGCCATCAAACGCAGGCTCCCCCTAAAGCGTTGCCGTACCCTCACCTGGACCCTAAACCGTCCCCATCCCCTAACCCTAATCCTAGCCCGAACCCTAAACCTAACCCTTCCCCGAAGCCTGACCCTCACCCGTCCCCTAATCCTAACCCGTACGCTAACACTAACCCGCGCCCTCACACGCACGCTCCCCCTAAAGCGTTGCCGTACCCTCACCTGGACCCTAAACTGTCCCCGTCCCCTAACCCTAACCCTAGCCCGAACCCTAACTCTGACCCTTCCCCGAAGCCTGACCCTCACCCGTCCCCTAATCGTAACGCGTACGCTAACACTAACCCGCGCCCTCACACGCACGCTCCCCCTAAAGCGTTGCCGTACCCTCAACTGGACCCTAAACCGTCGCCGTTCCCTAACCCTAACCCAGCCCGAACCCTAACCCTGACACTTCCCTGAAGCCTGACCCTAACCCGTCCCCTAATACTAACCCGTACGCTAACACTAATCCGCACCCTCACACGCACGCTCCCCCTAAAGCGTTGCCGTACCCTCACCTGGACCCTAAACCGTCCCCGTCCCCAAACCCTAACCCTAGCCCAAACCCTAACCCTAACCCTTCCCCGAAGCCTGACCCTCACCCGTCCCCTAATCCTAACCCGTACGCTAACACTAACCCGCGCCCTCACACGCACGCTCCCCCTAAAGCGTTGCCGTACCCTCACCAGGACCCTAAACCGTCCCCGTCCCCTAACCCTAACCCTAACCCGAACCCTAACCCTAACCCTTCCCCGAAGCCTGACCCTCACCCGTCCCCTAATCCTAACCCATACGCTAACACTAATCCGCGCCCTCACACGCACGCTCCCCCTAAAGCGTTGCCGTACCCTCACCTGGACCCTAAACCGTCCCCGTCCCCTAACCCTAGCCGGAACCCTAACCCTAACCCTTCCCCGAAGCCTGACCCTCACCCGTCCCCTAATCCTAACCCGTACGCTAACACTAACCCGCGCCCTCACACGCACGCTCCCCCTAAAGCGTTGCCGTACCCTCATCTGGACCCTAAACCGTCCCCGTCCCCTAACCCTAACCGTAGCCCGAACCCTAAACCTAACACTTTCCCGAAGCCTGACACTCACCCGTCCCCTAATCCTAACCCGTACGCTAACACTAACCCGCGCCCTCACACGCACGCTCCCCCTAAAGTGTTGCCGTACCCTCACCTGGACCCTAAACCGTCCCCGTCCCCTAACACTAACCCTAGCCCGAACCCTAAACCTGACCCTTCCCCGACGCCTGACCCTCACCCGTCCCCTAATCCTAACCCGTACGCTAAAACTAACCCACGCCCTCACACGCACGCTCCCCCTAACGTGTTGCTGTACCCTCACCTGGACCCTAAACCGTCCCCGTCCCCAACCCTAACCCTAGCCCGAACCCTAACCCTAACCCTTCCCCGAAGCCTGACCCTCACCCGTCCCCTAATCCTAACCCGTACGCTAACACTAAACCGCGACCTCACACGCACGCTCCCCCTAAAGCGTTGCCGTACCCTCACCTGGACCCTAAACCGTCCCCGTCCCCTAACCCTAACCCTAGCCCGAACCCTAACCCTAACCCTTCCCCGAAGCCTGACAATCACCCTTCACCTAATCCTAACCCGTACGCTAACACTAACCCGCGCCCTCACACGCACGCTCCCCCTAAAGCGTTGCCGTACCCTCACCTGGACCCTAAACCGTCCCCGTCCCCTAATCCTAACCCTAGCCCGAACCCTAACCCTAACCCTTCCCCGAAGCCTGACCCTCACCCGTCCCGTAATTCTACCTCGTACGCTAACACTAACCCGCGCCCTCACACGCACGCTCCCCCTAAAGCGTTGCCGTACCCTCACCTGTACCCTAAACCGTCCCCGTGCCCTAACCCTAACCCTAGCCCGAACCCTAACCCTAACCCTTCCCCGAAGCCTGACCCTCACCCGTCCCCTAATCCTAACCCGTACGCTAACACTAACCCGCGCCCTCACACGCACGCTCCCCCTAAAGCGTTGCCGTACCCTCACCTGGACACTAAACCGTCCCCGTGCCCTAACCGTAACCCTAGCCTGAACCCTAACCCTAACCCTTTCCCGAAGCCTGACCCTCACCCGTCCCTAATCCTAACCCGTACGCTAACACTAATCCGCGCCTTCACACGCACCCTCCCCCTAAAGCGTTGCCGTACCCTCACCTGGACCCTAAACCGTCCCCGTCCCCTAACCCTAACCGTAGCCCGAACCCGAACCCTAACCCTTCCCCGAAGCCTGACCCTCACCCGTCCCCTAATCCTAACACGTACGCTAACACTAACCCGCGTCCTCAAACGCACGCTCCCCCTAAAGCGTTGCCGTACCCTCACCTGGACCCTGAACCGTCCCCGTCCCCGAACCCTAACCCTAGCCCGAACCCTAACCCTAACCCTTCCCCGAAGCCTGACCCTCACACGTCCCCTAATCCTAACCCGTATGCTATCACTAACCCGCGCCCTCACACGCACGCTCCCCCTAAAGCGTTGCTGTACCCTCACCTGGAACCTAAACCGTCCCCGTCCCCTAACCCTAACCCTAGCCCGAACCCTAACCCTAACCCTTCCCCGAAGCCTGACCCTCACCGTCCCCTAATCCTAACACGTACGCTAACAATAACCCGCGCCCTCACACGCACGCTCCCCCTAAAGCGTTGCCGTACCCTCACCTGGACACTAAACCGTCACCGTGCCCTAACCATAACCCTAGCCCGAACCCTAACCCTAACCCTTCCCCGAAGCCTGACCCTCACCCGTCCCCTAATCCTAACCCGTACGCTAACACTAACCCGCCCCCTCACACGCACGCTCCCCCTAAAGCGTTGCCGTACCCTCACCTGGACCCTAAACCGTCCCCGTCCCCTAACCCTAACCGTAGCCCGAAACCTTACCCTAACCCTTCCCCGAAGCCTGACCCTCACCCGTCCCCTAATCCTAACCCGTACGCTAACACTAACCCATGCCCTCACACGCACGCTCCCCCTAAAGTGTTGCCGTACCCTCACCTGGACCCTAAACCGTCCCCGGCCCCTAACCCTAACCCTAGCCCGAACCCTAACCCTAACCCTTCCCCGAAGCCTGACCCTCACCCGTCCCCTAATCCTAACCCGTGCGCTAACACTAACCCGCGCCCTCACACGCACGCTCCCCCTAAAGCGTTGCCGTACCCTCACCTGGACCCTAAACCGTCCCCTAACCCTATCCCTAACCCTAGCCCGAACCCTAACCCTAACCCTTCCCCGAAGCCTGACCCTCACTCGTCCCCTAATCCTAACCCGTACGCTAACACTAACCCGCGCTCTCACACGCACGCTCCCCCTAAAGCGTTGCTGTACCCTCACCTGGACCCTAAACCGTCCCCGTCCCCTAACCCTAACCCTAGCCCGAACCCTAACCCTAACCCTTCCCCGAAGCCTGACCCTCACCCGTCCCCTAATCCTAACCCGTACGCTAACACTAACCCGCGCCCTCACACGCACGCTCCCCCTAAAGCGTTGCCGTACCCTCACCTGGACCCTAAACCGTCCCCGTCCCCTAACCCTAACCCTAGCCCGAACCCTAACCCTAACCCTTCCCCGAAGCCTGACCCTCACCCGTCCCCTAATCCTAAACCGTACGCTAATACTAACACTTGCCCTCACACGCACGCTCCCCCTAAAGCGTTGCCGTACCCTCACCTGGACCCTAAACCGTCCCCGTCCCCAAACCCTAACCCTAGCCCGATCCCTAACCCTAACCCTTCCCCGAAGCCTGACCCTCACCCGTCCCCTAATCCTAACCCGTACGCTAACACTAACCCGCGCCCTCACACGCACACTCCCCCTAAAGAGTTGCCGTACCCTCACCTGGACCCTAAACTGTCCCCGTCCCCTAACCCTAACCCTAGCCCGAACCCTAAACCTAACCCTTCCCCGAAGCCTGACCCTCACCCGTCCCCTAATCCTAACCCGTACGCTAACCATAACCCACGCCCTCACACACTCGCTCCCCCTAAATCGTGGCCGTACCCTCACCTGGACCCTAAACCGTCCCCGTCCCCTAACCCTAACCCTAGCCCGAACCCTAACCCTAACCCTTCCCCGAAACCTGACCCTCACACGTGACCTAATCCTAACGCGTACGCTAACACTAACACGCGCCCTCACATGCACGCTCCCCCTAAAGTGTTGCAGTACCCTCACCTGGACCCTAAACCGTCCCCGTCCCCTAACCCTAACCCTAGCCCGAACCCTAACCCTAACCCTTCCCCGAAGCCTGACCCTCACCCGTCCCCTAATCCTAACCCGTACGCTAACACTAACCCGCGCCCTCACACGCACGCTCCCCCTAAAGCGTTGCCGTACCCTCACCTGGACCCTAAACCGTCCCCGTCCCCTAACCCTAACCCTAGCCCGAACCCTAACCCTATCCCTTCCCCGAAGCCTGACCCTCACCCGTCCCCTAATCCTAACCCGTACGCTAACACTAACCCGCGACCTCACACGCACGGTCCCCCTAAAGCGTTGCCGTACACTCACCTGGACCCTAAACCGTCCCCGTCCCCTAACCCTAACCCTAGCCCGAACCCTAACCCTAACCCTTCCCCGAAGCCTGACCCTCACCCGTCCCCTAATCCTAACCCGTACGCTAACACTAACCCGCGCCCTCACACGCACGCTCCCCCTAAAGCGTTGCCGTACCCTCACCTGGACCCTAAACCGTCCCCGTCCCCTAACCCTAACCCTAGCCCGAACCCTAACCCTAACCCTTCCCCGAAGCCTGACCCTCACCCGTCCCCTAATCCTAATCCGTACGCTAACACTAACCCGCGCCCTCACACGCACACTCCCCCTAAAGCGTTGCCGTACCCTCATCTGGACCCTAAACCGTCCCCGTCCCCTAACCCTAACCCTAGCCCGAACCCTAACCCTAACCCTTCCCCGAAGCCTGACCCTCACCCGTGCCCTAATCCTAACCCGTACGCTAACACTAACCCGCGCCCTCACACGCACGCTCCCCCTAAAGCGTTGCCGTACCCTCACCTGGACCCTAAACCGTCCCCGTCCCCTAACCCTAACACTAGCCCGAACCCTAACCCTAACCCTTCCCCGAAGCCTGACCCTCACCCGTCCCCTAATCCTAACCCGTACGCTAACACTAACCTGCGCCCTCCCATGCACGCTCCCCCTAAAGCGTTTCCGTACCCTCACCTGGACCCTAAACCGTCCCCGTCCACTAACCCTAACCCTAGCCCGAACCCTAACCCTAACCCTTCCCCGAAGCCTGACACTCACCCGTCACCTAATCCTAACCCGTACGCTAACACTAACCCGCGCCCTCACACGCACGCTACCCCTAAAGCGTTGCCGTACCCTCACCTGGACCCTAAACCGTCGCCGTCCCCTAACCCTAACCCTAGCCCGAACCCTAACCCTAACCCTTCCCCGAAACCTGACCCTCACACGTGACCTAATCCTAACGCGTACGCTAACACTAACACGCGCCCTCACATGCACGCTCCCCCTAAAGTGTTGCCGTACCCTCACCTGGACCCTAAACCGTCCCCGTCCCCTAACCCTAACCCTAGCCCGAACCCTAACCCTAACCCTTCCCCGAAGCCTGACCCTCACCCGTCCCCTAATCCTAACCCGTACGCTAACACTAACCCACGCCCTCACACGCACGTTCCCCCTAAAGCGTTGCCGTACCCTCACCTGGACCCTAAACCGTCCCCGTCCCCTAACCCTAACCCTAGCCCGAACCCTAACCCTGACCCTTCCCCGAAGCCTGACCCTCACCCGTCCGCTAATCAAAACCCGTACGCTAACACTAACCCGCGCCCTCACACGCACGCTCCCCCTAAAGCGTTGCCGTACCCTCACTTGGACCCTAAACCGTCCCGTCCCCTAACCCTAACCCTAGCCCGAATCCTAACCCAGACCCTTCCTCGAAGCCTGACCCTCACCCGTCCCCTAATCCTAACCCGTACGCTAACACTAACCCGCCCCCTCACACGCACGTTCCGCCTAAAGCGTTGCCGTACCCTCACCTGGACCCTAAACCGTCCCCGTCCCCTAACCCTAACCCTATCCCGAACCCTAACCCTGACCCTTCCCCGATGCCTGACCCTCACCCGTCCGCTAATCCTAACCCGTACGCTAACACTAACCCGCGCCCTCACACGCACGCTCCCCCTAAAGCGTTGCCGTACCCTCACCTGGACCCTAAACCGTCCCCGTCCCCTAACCCTAACCCCAGCCCGAACCCTAACCCTAACCCTTCCCCGAAGCCTGACCCTCACCCGTTCCCTAATCCTAACCCGTACGCTAACACTAACCCGCCCCCTCACGCGCACGTTCCCCCTAAAGTGTTGCCGTACCCTCACCTGGACCCTAAACCGTCCCCGTCCCCTAACCCTAACCCTAGCCCGAACCCTAACCCTGACCCTTCCCCGAAGCCTGACCCTCACCCGTCCGCTAATCCTAACACGTACGCTAACACTAACCCTCGCCCTCACACACAGGCTCCCCCTAAAGCGTTGCCGTACCCTCACCTGGACCCTAAACCGTCCCCTAACCCTAATCCTAACCCTAGCCCGAACCCTAACCCTAACCCTTCCCCGAAGCCTGACACTCACCCGTCCCCTAATCCTAACCCGTACGCTAACACTAACCCGCACCCTCACACGCACGGTCCCCCTAAAGCGTTGCCGTACCCTCACCTGGACCCTAAACCGTCCCCGTCCCCTAACCCTAACCCTAGCCCGAACCCTAACCCTAACCCTACCCAGAAGCCTGACCCTCACCCGTCCCCTAATCCTAACCCGTACGCTAACACTAACCTGCGCCCTCACATGCACGCTCCCCCTAAAGCGTTGCCGTACCCTCACCTGGACCCTAAACCGTCCCCGTCCCCTAACCCTAACCCTAGCCCGAACCCTAACCCTAACCCTTCCCCGAAGCCTGACACTCACCCGTCACCTAATCCTAACCCGTACGCTAACACTAACCCGCGCCCTCACACGCACGCTCCCCCTAAAGTGTTGCCGTACCCTCACCTGGACCCTAAACCGTCCCCGTCCCCTAACCCTAACCCTAGCCCGAACCCTAACCCTAACCCTTCCCCGAAGCCTGACCCTCACCCGTCCCCTAATCCTAACCCGTACGCTAACCCTAACCCACGCCCTCACACGCACGCTCCCCCTAAACCGTTGCCGTACCCTCACCTGGACCCTAAACCGTCCCCATCCCCTAACCCTAACCCTAGCCCGAACCCTAACCCTAACCCTTCCCCAAAGCCTGACCCTCACTCGTCACCTAATCCTAACCCGTGCGCTAACACTAACCCGCGCCCTCACACGCACGCTCCCCCTAAAGCGTTGCCGTACCCTCACCTGGACCCTAAACCGTCCCCGTCCCCTAACCCTAACCCTAGCCCGAACCCTAACCCTAACCCTACCCCGAAGCCTGACCCTCACCCGTCCCCTAATCCTAACCCGTACGCTAACACTAACCTGCGCCCTCACATGCACGCTCCCCCTAAAGCGTTGCCGTACCCTCACCTGGACCCTAAACCGTCCCCGTCCACTAACCCTAACCCTAGCACGAACCCTAACCCTAACTCTTCCCCGAAGCCTGACACTCACCCGTCACCTAATCCTAACCCGTACGCTAACACTAACCCGCGCCCTCACACGCACGCTCCCCCTAAAGCGTTGCCGTACCCTCACCTAGACCCTAAACCGTCCCCGTCCCCTAACCCTAACCCTAGCCCGAACCCTAACCCTAACCCTTCCCCGAAACCTGACCCTCACACGTGACCTAATCCTAACGCGTACGCTAACACTAACACGTGCCCTCACATGCACGCTCCCCCTAAAGTGTTGCCGTACCCTCACCTGGACCCTAAACCGTCCCCGTCCCCTAACCCTAACCCTAGCCCGAACCCTAACCCTAACCCTTCCCCGAAGCCTGACCCTCACCCGTCCCCTAATCCTAACCCGTACGCTAACACTAACCCGCGCCCTCACACGCACGCTCCCCCTAAAGCGTTGCCGTACCCTCACCTGAACCCTAAACCGTCCCCGTCCCCTAACCCTAACCCTAGCCCGAACCCTAACCCTATCCCTTCCCCGAAGCCTGACCCTCACCCGTCCCTTAATCCTAACCCGTATGCTAACACTAACCCGCGACCTCACACGCACGGTCCCCCTAAAGCGTTGCCGTACACTCACCTGGACCCTAAACCGTCCCCGTCCCCTAACCCTAACCCTAGCCCGAACCCTAACCCTAACCCTTCCCCGAAGCCTGACCCTCACCCGTTCCCTAATCCTAACCCGTACGCTAACACTAACCCGCCCCCTCACGCGTACGTTCCCCCTAAGGTGTTGCCGTACCCTCACTTAGACCCTAAACCGTTCCCGTCCCCTAACCCTAACCCTAGCCCGAACCCTAACCCTGACCCTTCCCCGAAGCCTGACCCTCACCCGTCCGCTAATCCTAACCCGTACGCTAACACTAACCCTCGCCCTCACACACAGGCTCCCCCTAAAGCGTTGCCGTACCCTCACCTGGACCCTAAACCGTCCCCTAACCCTAATCCTAACCCTAGCCCGAACCCTAACCCTAACCCTTCCCCGAAGCCTGCCCCTCACCCGTCCCCTAATCCTAACCCGTACGCTAACACTAACCCGCGCCCTCACACGCACGGTCCCCCTAAAGCGTTGCCGTACCCTCACCTGGCCCCTAAACCGTCCCCGTCCCCTAACCCTAACCCTAGCCCGAACCCTAACCCTAACCCTACCCAGAAGCCTGACCCTCACCCGTCCCCTAATCCTAACCCGTACGCTAACACTAACCTGCGCCCTCACATGCACGCTCCCCCTAAAGCGTTGCCGTACCCTCACCTGGACCCTAAACCGTCCCCGTCCCCTAACCCTAACCCTAGCCCGAACCCTAACCCTAACCCTTCCGCGAAGCCTGACACTCACCCGTCACATAATCCTAACCCATACGCTAACACTAACCCGCGCCCTCACACGCACGCTCCCCCTAAAGCGTTGCCATACCCTCACCTGGACCCTAAACCGTCCCCGTCCCCTAACCCTAACCCTAGCCCGAACCCTAACCCTAACCCTTCCCCGAAGCCTGACCCTCACCCGTCCCCTAATCCTAACCCGTACGCTAACCCTAACCCACGCCCTCACACGCACGCTCCCCCTAAATCGTTGCCGTACCCTCACCTGGACCCTAAACCGTCCCCATCCCCTCACCCTAACCCTAGCCCGAACCCTAACCCTAACCCTTCCCCAAAGCCTGACCCTCACTCGTCACCTAATCCTAACCCGTGCGCTAACACTAACCCGCGCCCTCACACGCACGCTCCCCCTAAAGCGTTGCCGTACCCTCACCTGGACCCTAAACCGTCCCCGTCCCCTAACCCTAACCCTAGCCCGAACCCTAACCCTAACCCTACCCCGAAGCCTGACCCTCACCCGTCCCCTAATCCTAACCCGTACGCTAACACTAACCTGCGCCCTCCCATGCACGCTCCCCCTAAAGCGTTGCCGTACCCTCACCTGGACCCTAAACCGTCCCCGTCCACTAACCCTAACCCTAGCCCGAACCCTAACCCTAACCCTTCCCCGAAGCCTGACACTCACCCGTCACCTAATCCTAACCCGTACGCTAACACTAACCCGCGCCCTCACACGCACGCTCCCCCTAAAGCGTTGCCGTACCCTCACCTGGACCCTAAACCGTCCCCGTCCCCTAACCCTAGCCCGAACCCTAACCCTAACCCTTCCCCGAAACCTAACCCTCACACGTGACCTAATCCTAACGCGTACGCTAACACTAACACGCGCCCTCACATGCACGCTCCCCCTAAAGTGTTGTCGTACCCTCACCTGGACCCTAAACCGTCCCCGTCCCCTAACCCTAACCCTAGCCCGAACCCTAACCCTAACCCTTCCCCGAAGCCTGACCCTCACCCGTCCCCTAATCCTAACCCGTACGCTAACACTAACCCGCGCCCTCACACGAACGTTCCCCCTAAAGCGTTGCCGTATCCTCACCTGGACCCTAAACCGTCCCCATCCCCTAACCCTAACCCTAGCCCGAACCCTAACCCTGACCCTTCCCCGAAGCATGACCCTCACCCGTCCGCTAATCCTAACCCGTACGCTAACACTAACCCGCGCCCTCACACGCACGCTCCCCCTAAAGTGTTGCCGTACCCTCACTTGGACCCTAAACCGTCCCCGTCCCCTCACCCTAACCCTAGCCCGAATCCTAACCCGGACCCTTCCTCGAAGCCTGACCCTCACCCGTCCCCTAATCCTAACCCGTACGCTAACACTATCCCACGCCCTCACACGCACGCTCCCCCTAAATCGTTGCCGTACCCTCACCTGGACCCTAAACCGTCCCCGTCCCCTAACCCTAACCCTAGCCCGAACCCTAACCCTAATCCTTCCCCAAAGACTGACCCTCAACCGTCCCCTTATCCTAACTCGTGCGCTAATACTAACCCGCGCCCTCACACGCACGCTCCCCCTAAAGCGTTGCCGTACCCTCACCTGGACCCTAAACCGTACCCGTCCCCAAATCCTAACCCTAGCCCGAACACTAACCCTAACCCTTCCCCGAAGCCTGACCCTCACCCGTCCCCTAATCCTAACCCGTACGCTAACACTAACCTGCGCCCTCACACGCACGCTCCCCCTAAAGCGTTGCCGTACCCTCACATGGACCCTAAACCGTCCCCGTCCCCTAACCCTAACCCTAGCCCGAACCCTAACCCTAACCCTTCCCCGAAGCCTGACCCTCACCCGTTCCCTAATCCTAACCCGTACGCTAACACTAACCCGCCCCCTCACACGCACGTTCCGCCTAAAGCGTTGCCGTACCCTCACCTGGACCCTAAACCGTCCCCGTCCCCTAACCCTAACCCTATCCCGAACCCTAACCCTGACCCTTCCCCGAAGCCTGACCCTCACCCGTCCGCTAATCCTAACCCGTACGCTAACACTAACCCGCGCCCTCACACGCACGCTCCCCCTAAAGCGTTGCCGTACCCTCACCTGGACCCTAAACCGTCCCCGTCCCCTAACCCTAACCCTAGCCCGAACCCTAACCCTAACCCTTCCCCGAAGACTGACCCTCACCCGTCCCCCAATCCTAACCCGTACGCTAACACTAACCCGCGCCCTCACACACAGGCTCCCCCTAAAGCGTTGCCGTACCCTCACCTGGACCCTAAACCGTCCCCTAACCCTATCCCTAACCCTAGCCCGAACCCTAACCCTAACACTTCCCCGAAGCCTGACCCTCACCCGTCCCCTAATCCTAACCCGTACGCTAACACTAACCCGCGCTCTCACACGCACGCTCCCCCTAAAGCGTTGCCGTACCCTCACCTGGATCCTAAACCGTCCCCATCCCCTAACCCTAACCCTAGCCCGAACCCTAACCCTAACCCTTCCCCAAAGCCTGACCCTCACCCGTCCCCTAATCCTAACCCGTGTGCTAACACTAACCCACGCCCTCACACGCACGCTCCCCCTAAAGCGTTGCCGTACCCTCACCTGGACCCTAAACCGTCCCCATCCCCTAACCCTAACCCTAGCCCGAACCCTAACCCTAACCCTACCCCGAAGCCTGACCCTCACCCGTCCCCTAATCCTAACCCGTACGCTAACACTAACCTGCGCCCTCACATGCACGCTCCCCCTAAAGCGTTGCCGTACCCTCACCTGGACCCTAAACCGTCCCCGTCCCCTAACCCTAACCCTAGCCCGAACCCTAACCCTAACCCTTCCCCGAAGCCTGACACTCACCCGTCACCTAATCCTAACCCGTACGCTAACACTAACCCGCGCCCTCACACGCACGCTCCCCCTAAAGCGTTGCCGTACCCTCACCTGGACCCTAAACCGTCCCCGTCCCCTAATCCTAACCCTAGCCCGAACCCTAACCCTAACCCTTCCCCGAAGCCTGACCCTCACCCGTCCCGTAATTCTACCTCGTACGCTAACACTAACCCGCGCCCTCACACGCACGCTCCCCCTAAAGCGTTGCCGTACCCTCACCTGTACCCTAAACCGTCCCCGTCCCCTAACCCTAACCCTAGCCCGAACCCTAACCCTAACCCTTCCCCGAAGCCTGACCCTCACCCGTGCCCTAATCCTAACCCGTACGCTAACACTAACCCGCGCCCTCACACGCACGCTCCCCCTAAAGCGTTGCCGTACCCTCACCTGGACACTAAATCGTCCCCGTGCCCTAACCGTAACCCTAGCCTGAACCCTAACCCTAACCCTTTCCCGAAGCCTGACCCTCACCCGTCCCTAATCCTAACCCGTACGCTAACACTAACCCGCGCCTTCACACGCACCCTCCCCCTAAAGCGTTGCCGTACCCTCACCTGGACCCTAAACCGTCCCCGGCCCCTAACCCTAACCGTAGCCCGAACCCGAACCCTAACCCTTCCCCGAAGCCTGACCCTCACCCGTCCCCTAATCCTAACACGTACGCTAACACTAACCCGCGCCCTCAAACGCACGCTCCCCCTAAAGCGTTGCCGTACCCTCACCTGGACCCTGAACCGTCCCCGTCCCCGAACCCTAACCCTAGCCCGAACCCTAACCCTAACCCTTCCCCGAAGCCTGACCCTCACACGTCCCCTAATCCTAACACGTACGCTAACAATAACCCGCGCCCTCACACGCACGCTCCCCCTAAAGCGTTGCCGTACCCTCACCTGGACACTAAACCGTCACCGTGCCCTAACCATAACCCTAGCCCGAACCCTAACCCTAACCCTTCCCCGAAGCCTGACCCTCACCCGTCCCCTAATCCTAACCCGTACGCTAACACTAACCCGCCCCCTCACACGCACGCTCCCCCTAAAGCGTTGCCGTACCCTCACCTGGACCCTAAACCGTCCCCGTCCCCTAACCCTAACCGTAGCCCGAAACCTTACCCTAACCCTTCCCCGAAGCCTGACCCTCACCCGTCCCCTAATCCTAACCCGTACGCTAACACTAACCCATGCCCTCACACGCACGCTCCCCCTAAAGCGTTGCCGTACCCTCACCTGGACCCTAAACCGTCCCCGGCCCCTAACCCTAACCCTAGCCCGAACCCTAACCCTAACCCTTCCCCGAAGCCTGACCCTCACCCGTCCCCTAATCCTAACCCGTGCGCTAACACTAACCCGCGCCCTCACACGCACGCTCCCCCTAAAGCGTTGCCGTACCCTCACCTGGACCCTAAACCGTCCCCGTCCCCTAACCCTAACCCTAGCCTGAACCCTAACCCTAACCCTTCCCCGAAGCCTGACACTCACTCGTCCCCTAATCCTAACCCGTACGCTAACACTAACCCGCGCTCTCACACGCACGCTCCCCCTAAAGCGTTGCTGTACCCTCACCTGGACCCTAAACCGTCCCCGTCCCCTAACCCTAACCCTAGCCCGAACCCTAACCCTAACCCTTCCCCGAAGCCTGACCCTCACCCGTCCCCTAATCCTAACCCGTACGCTAACACTAACCCGCGCCCTCACACGCACGCTCCCCCTAACGCGTTGCCGTACCCACACCTGGACCTTAAACCGTCCCCGTCCCCTAACCCTAACACTAGCCCGAACCCTAAACCTAACCCTTCCCCGAAGCCTGACCCTCACCCGTCCCCTAATCCTAACCTGTATGCTAACACTAACCCGCGCCCTCACACGCACGCTCCCCCAAAAGCGTTGCCGTACACTCACCTGGACCCTAAACCGTCCCCGTCCCCTAACCCTAACCATAGCCCGAACCCTAACCCTAACCCTTTCCCGAAGCCTGACCCTCACCCGTCCACTAATCCTAACCCGTACGCTAACACTAACCCGCGCCCTCACACGCACGCTCCCCGTAAAGCCTTGCCGTACCCTCACCTGGACCCTAAACCGTCCCCGTCCCCTAACCCTAACCTTAGTCCGAACCCTAACCCTAACCCTTCCCCGAAGCCTGACCCTCACCCGTCCCCTAATCCTAACCCGTACGCTAACACTAACCCGCGCCATCAAACGCAGGCTCCCCCTAAAGCGTTGCCGTACCCTCACCTGGACCCTAAACCGTCCCCATCCCCTAACCCTAATCATAGCCCGAACCCTAAACCTAACCCTTCCCCGAAGCCTGACCCTCACCCGTCCCCTAATCCTAACCCGTACGCTAACACTAACCCGCGCCCTCACACGCACGCTCCCCCTAAAGCGTTGCCGTACCCTCACCTGGACCCTAAACCGTCCCCGGCCCCTAACCCTAACCCTAGCCAGAACCCTAACCGTGACCCTTCCCCGAAGCCTGACCCTCACCCGTCCCCTAATCCTAACCCGTACGCTAACACTAACCCGCGCCCTCACACGCACGCTCCCCCTAAAGCGTTGCCGTACCCTCACCTGGACCCTAAACTGTCCCCGTCCCCTAACCCTAACCCTAGCCCGAACCCTAACTCTGACCCTTCCCCGAAGCCTGACCCTCACCCGTCCCCTAATCGTAACGCGTACGCTAACACTAACCCGCGCCCTCACACGCACGCTCCCCCTAAAGCGTTGCCGTACCCTCAACTGGACCCTAAACCGTCGCCGTTCCCTAACCCTAACCCAGCCCGAACCCTAACCCTGACACTTCCCTGAAGCCTGACCCTAACCCGTCCCCTAATACTAACCCGTACGCTAACACTAATCCGCACCCTCACACGCACGCTCCCCCTAAAGCGTTGCCGTACCCTCACCTGGACCCTAAACCGTCCCCGTCCCCAAACCCTAACCCTAGCCCAAACCCTAACCCTAACCCTTCCCCGAAGCCTGACCCTCATCCGTCCCCTAATCCTAACCCGTACGCTAACACTAACCCGCGCCTCACACGCACGCTCCCCCTAAAGCGTTGCCGTACCCTCACCAGGACCCTAAACCGTCCCCGTCCCCTAACCCTAACCCTAACCCGAACCCTAACCCTAACCCTTCCCCGAAGCCTGACCCTCACCCGTCCCCTAATCCTAACCCATACGCTAACACTAATCCGCGCCCTCACACGCACGCTCCCCCTAAAGCGTTGCCGTACCCTCACCTGGACCCTAAACCGTCCCCGTCCCCTAACCCTAGCCGGAACCCTAACCCTAACCCTTCCCCGAAGCCTGACCCTCACCCGTCCCCTAATCCTAACCCGTACGCTAACACTAACCCGCGCCCTCACACGCACACTCCCCCTAAAGCGTTGCCGTACCCTCATCTGGACCCTAAACCGTCCCCGTCCCCTAACCCTAACCCTAGCCCGAACCCTAAACCTAACCCTTTCCCGAAGCCTGACACTCACCCGTCCCCTAATCCTAACCCGTACGCTAACACTAACCCGCGCCCTCACACGCACGCTCCCCCTAAAGTGTTGCCGTACCCTCACCTGGACCCTAAACCGTCCCCGTCCCCTAAAACTAACCCTAGCCCGAACCCTAACCCTGACCCTTCCCCGAAGCCTGACCCTCACCCGTCCCCTAATCCTAACCCGTACGCTAAAACTAACCCACGCCCTCACACGCACGCTCCCCCTAACGTGTTGCTGTACCCTCACCTGGACCCTAAACCGTCCCCGTCCCCTAACCCTAACCCTAGCCCGAACCCTAACCCTAACCCTTCCCCGAAGCCTGACCCTCACCCGTCCCCTAATCCTAACCCGTACGCTAACACTAAACCGAGACCTCACACGCACGCTCCCCCTAAAGCGTTGCCGTACCCTCACCTGGACCCTAAACCGTCCCCGTCCCCTAACCCTAACCCTAGCCCGAACCCTAACCCTAACCCTTCCACGAAGCCTGACAATCACCCTTCACCTAATCCTAACCCGTACGCTAACACTAACCCGCGCCCTCACACGCACGCTCCCCCTAAAGCGTTGCCGTACCCTCACCTGGACCCTAAACCGTCCCCGTCCCCTAATCCTAACCCTAGCACGAACCCTAACCCTAACCCTTCCCCGAAGCCTGACCCTCACCCGTCCCGTAATTCTACCTCGTACGCTAACACTAACCCGCGCCCTCACACGCACGCTCCCCCTAAAGCGTTGCCGTACCCTCACCTGTACCCTAAACCGTCCCCGTCCCCTAACCCTAACCCTAGCCCGAACCCTAACCCTAACCCTTCCCCGAAGCCTGACCCTCACCCGTCCCCTAATCCTAACCCGTACGCTAACACTAACCCGCGCCCTCACACGCACGCTCCCCCTAAAGCGTTGCCGTACCCTCACCTGGACACTAAACCGTCCCCGTGCCCTAACCGTAACCCTAGCCTGAACCCTAACCCTAACCCTTTCCCGAAGCCTGACCCTCACCCGTCCCTAATCCTAACCCGTACGCTAACACTAACCCGCGCCTTCACACGCACCCTCCCCCTAAAGCGTTGCCGTACCCTCACCTGGACCCTAAACCGTCCCCGGCCCCTAACCCTAACCGTAGCCCGAACCCGAACCCTAACCGTTCCCCGAAGCCTGACCCTCACCCGTCCCCTAATCCTAACACGTACGCTAACACTAACCCGCGCCCTCAAACGCACGCTCCCCCTAAAGCGTTGCCGTACCCTCACCTGGACCCTGAACCGTCCCCGTCCACGAACCCTAACCCTAGCCCGAACCCTAACCCTAACCCTTCCCCGAAGCCTGACCCTCACACGTCCCTTAATCCTAACCCGTATGCTATCTCTAACCCGCGCCCTCACACGCACGCTCCCCCTAAAGCGTTGCTGTACCCTCACCTGGACCCTAAACCGTCCCCGTCCCCTAACCCTAACCCTAGCCCGAACCCTAACCCTAACCCTTCCCCGAAGCCTGACCCTCACCGTCCCCTAATCCTAACACGTACGCTAACAATAACCCGCGCCCTCACACGCACGCTCCCCCTAAAGCGTTGCCGTACCCTCACCTGGACACTAAACCGTCACCGTGCCCTAACCATAACCCTAGCCCGAACCCTAACCCTAACCCTTCCCCGAAGCCTGACCCTCACCCGTCCCCTAATCCTAACCCGTACGCTAACACTAACCCGCCCCCTCACACGCACGCTCCCCCTAAAGCGTTGCCGTACCCTCACCTGGACCCTAAACCGTCCCCGTCCCCTAACCCTAACCGTAGCCCGAAACCTTACCCTAACCCTTCCCCGAAGCCTGACCCTCACCCGTCCCCTAATCCTAACCCGTACGCTAACACTAACCCATGCCCTCACACGCACGCTCCCCCTAAAGCGTTGCCGTACCCTCACCTGGACCCTAAACCGTCCCCGGCCCCTAACCCTAACCCTAGCCCGAACCCTAACCCTAACCCTTCCCCGAAGCCTGACCCTCACCCGTCCCCTAATCCTAACCCGTGCGCTAACACTAACCCGCGCCCTCACACGCACGCTCCCCCTAAAGCGTTGCCGTACCCTCACCTGGACCCTAAACCGTCCCCGTCCCCTAACCCTAACCCTAGCCTGAACCCTAACACTAACCCTACCCCGAAGCCTGACCCTCACCCGTCCACTAATCCTAACCCGTACGCTAATACTAACCCGTGCCCTCACACGCACGCTCCCCCTAAAGCGTTGCCGTACCCTCACCTGGACCCTAAACCGTCCCCGTCCCCAAACCCTAACCCTAGCCCGAACCCTAACCCTAACCCTTCCCCGAAGCCTGACCCTCACCCGTCCCCTAATCCTAACCCGTACGCTAACACTAACCTGCGCCCTCACACGCACGCTCCCCCTAAAGCGTTGCCGTACCCTCACATGGACCCTAAACCGTCCCCGTCCCCTAACCCTAACCCTAGCCTGAACCCTAACCCTAACACTTCCCCGAAGCCTGACCCTCACCCGTCCCCCAATCCTAACCCGTACGCTAACACTAACCCGCGCCCTCACACACAGGCTCCCCCTAAAGCGTTGCCGTACCCTCACCTGGACCCTAAACCGTCCCCTAACCCTATCCCTAACCCTAGCCCGAACCCTAACCCTAACCCTTCCCCGAAGCCTGACCCTCACTCGTCCCCTAATCCTAACCCGTACGCTAACACTAACCCGCGCTCTCACACGCACGCTCCCCCTAAAGCGTTGCTGTTCCCTCACCTGGACCCTAAACCGTCCCCGTCCCCTAACCCTAACCCTAGCCCGAACCCTAACCCTAACCCTTCCCCGAAGCCTGACACTCACCCGTCACCTAATCCTAACCCGTACGCTAACACTAACCCGCGCCCTCACACGCACGCTCCCCCTAAAGCGTTGCCGTACCCTCACCTGGACCCTAAACCGTCCCCGTCCCCTAACCCTAACCCTAGCCCGAACCCTAACCCTAACCCTTCCCCGAAGCCTGACCCTCACCCGTCCCCTAATCCTAAACCGTACGCTAATTCTAACACTTGCCCTCACACGCACGCTCCCCCTAAAGCGTTGCCGTACACTCACCTGGACCCTAAACCGTCCCCGTCCCCAAACCCTAACCCTAGCCCGATCCCTAACCCTAACCCTTCCCCGAAGCCTGACCCTCACCCGTCCCCTAATCCTAACCCGTACGCTAACACTAACCCGCGCCCTCACACGCACACTCCCCCTAATGAGTTGCCGTACCCTCACCTGGACCCTAAACTGTCCCCGTCCCCTAACCCTAACCCTAGCCCGAACCCTAAACCTAACCCTTCCCCGAAGCCTGACCCTCACCCGTCCCCTAATCCTAACCCGTACGCTAACCATAACCCACGCCCTCACACACTCGCTCCCCCTAAATCATTGCCGTACCCTCACCTGGACCCTAAACCGTCCCCGTCCCCTAACCCTAACCCTAGCCCGAACCCTAACCCTAACCCTACCCCGAAGCCTGACCCTCACCCGTCCCCTAATCCTAACCCGTACGCTAACACTAACCCGCGCCCTCACTCGCACGCTCCCCCTAAAGCGTTGCCGTACCCTCACCTGGACCCTAAACCGTCCCCGTCCCCTAACCCTAACCCTAGCCCGAACCCTAACCCTAACCCTTCCCCGAAACCTGACCCTCACACGTGACCTAATCCTAACGCGTACGCTAACACTAACACGCGCCCTCACATGCACGCTCCCCCTAAAGTGTTGCCGTACCCTCACCTGGACCCTAAACCGTGTCCGTCCCCTAACCCTAACCCTAGCCCGAACCCTAACCCTAACCCTTCCCCGAAGCCTGACCCTCACCCGTCCCCTAATCCTAACCCGTACGCTAACACTAACCCGCGCCCTCACACGCACGCTCCCCCTAAAGCGTTGCCGTACCCTCACCTGGACCCTAAACCGTCCCCGTCCCCTAACCCTAACCCTAGCCCGAACCCTAACCCTATCCCTTCCCCGAAGCCTGACCCTCACCCTTCCCCTAATCCTAACCCGTATGCTAACACTAACCCGCGACCTCACACGCACGGTCCCCCTAAAGCGTTGCCGTACACTCACCTGGACCCTAAACCGTCCCCGTCCCCTAACCCTAACCCTAGCCCGAACCCTAACCCTGACCCTTCCCCGAAGCCTGACCCTCACCCGTCCGCTAATCATAACCCGTACGCTAACACTAACCCGCGCCCTCACACGCACGCTCCCCCTAAAGCGTTGCCATACCCTCACTTGGACCCTAAACCGTCCCGTCCCCTAACCCTAACCCTAGCCCGAATCCTAACCCAGACACTTCCTCGAAGCCTGACCCTCACCCGTCCCCTAATCCTAACCCGTACGCTAACACTAACCCGCCCCCTCACACGCACGTTCCGCCTAAAGCGTTGCCGTACCCTCACCTGGACCCTAAACCGTCCCCGTCCCCTAACCCTAACCCTAGCCCGAACCCTAACCCTAACCCTTCCCCGAAGCCTGACCCTCACCCGTTCCCTAATCCTAACCCGTACGCTAACACTAACCCGCCCCCTCACGCGCACGTTCCCCCTGAAGTGTTGCCGTACCCTCACCTGGACCCTAAACCGTCCCCGTCCCCTAACCCTAACCCTAGCCCGAACCCTAACCCTGACCCTTCCCCGAAGCCTGACCCTCACCCGTCCGCTTATCGTAACCCGTACGCTAACACTAACCCTCGCCCTCACACACAGGCTCCCCCTAAAGCGTTGCCGTACCCTCACCTGGACCCTAAACCGTCCCCTAACCCTAATCCTAACCCTAGCCCGAACCCTAACCCTAACCCTTCCCCGAAGCCTGACACTCACCCGTCCCCTAATCCTAACCCGTACGCTAACACTAACCCGCGCCCTCACACGCACGGTCCCCCTAAAGCGTTGCCGTACCCTCACCTGGACCCTAAACCGTCCCCGTCCCCTAACCCTAATCCTAGCCCGAACCCTAACCCTAACCCTACCCAGAAGCCTGACCCTCACCCGTCCCCTAATCCTAACCCGTACGCTAACACTAACCTGCGCCCTCACATGCACGCTCCCCCTAAAGCGTTGCTGTACCCTCACCTGGACCCTAAACCGTCCCCGTCCCCTAACCCTAACCCTAGCCCGAACCCTAACCCTAACCCTTCCCCGAAGCCTGACACTCACCCGTCACCTAATCCTAACCCGTACGCTAACACTAACCTGCGCCCTCACACGCACGCTCCCCCTAAAGCGTTGCCGTACCCTCACCTGGACCCTAAACCGTCCCCGTCCCCTAACCCTAACCCTAGCCCGAACCCTAACCCTAACCCTTCCCCGAAGCCTGACCCTCACCCGTCCCCTAATCCTAACCCGTACGCTAACACTAACCCACGCCCTCACACGCACGCTCCCCCTAAATCGTTGCCGTACACTCACCTGGACCCTAAACCGTCCCCATCCCCTAACCCTAACCCTAGCCCGAACCCTAACCCTAACCCTTCCCCAAAGCCTGACCCTCACTCGTCACCTAATCTTAACCCGTGCGCTAACACTAACCCGCGCCCTCACACGCACGCTCCCCCTAAAGCGTTGCTGTACCCTCACCTGGACCCTAAACCGTCCCCGTCCCCTAACCCTAACCCTAGCCCGAACCCTAACCCTAACCCTACCCCGAAGCCTGACCCTCACCCGTCCCCTAATCCTAACCCGTACGCTAACACTAACCTGCGCCCTCCCATGCACGCTCCCCCTAAAGCGTTGCCGTACCCTCACCTGGACCCTAAACCGTCCCCGTCCACTAACCCTAACCCTAGCCCGAACCCTAACCCTAACCCTTCCCGGAAGCCTGACACTCACCCGTCACCTAATCCTAACCCGTACGCTAACACTAACCCGCGCCCTCACACGCACGCTCCCCCTAAAGCGTTGCCGTACCCTCACCTAGACCCTAAACCGTCCCCGTCCCCTAACCCTAACCCTAGCCCGAACCCTAACCCTAACCCTTCCCCGAAACCTGACCCTCACACGTGACCTAATCCTAACGCGTACGCTAACACTAACACGCGCCCTCACATGCACGCTCCCCCTAAAGTGTTGCCGTACCCTCACCTGGACCCTAAACCGTCCCCGTCCCCTAACCCTAACCCTAGCCCGAACCCTAACCCTAACCTTTCCCCGAAGCCTGACCCTCACCCGTCCCCTAATCCTAACCCGTACGCTAACACTAACCCTCGCCCTCACACGCACGCTCCCCCTAAAGCGTTGCCGTACCCTCACCTGAACCCTAAACCGTCCCCGTCCCCTAACCCTAACCCTAGCCCGAACCCTAACCCTATCCCTTCCCCGAAGCCTGACCCTCACCCGTCCCCTAACCCTAACCCGTATGCTAACACTAACCCGCGACCTCACACGCACGGTCCCCCTAAAGCGTTGCCGTACACTCACCTGGACCCTAAACCGTCCCCGTCCCCTAACCCTAACCCTAGCCCGAACCCTAACCCTAACCCTTCCCCGAAGCCTGACCCTCACCCGTTCCCTAATCCTAACCCGTACGCTAACACTAACCCGCCCCCTCACGCGTACGTTCCCCCTAAGGTGTTGCCGTACCCTCACCTAGACCCTAAACCGTCCCCGTCCCCTAACCCTAACCCTAGCCCGAACCCTAACCCTGACCCTTCCCCGAAGCCTGACCCTCACCCGTCCGCTAATCCTAACCCGTACGCTAACACTAACCCTCGCCCTCACACACAGGCTCCCCCTAAAGCGTTTCCGTACCCTCACCTGGACCCTAAACCGTCCCCTAACCCTAATCCTAACCCTAGCCCGAACCCTAACCCTAACCCTTCCCCGAAGCCTGCCGCTCACCCGTCCCCTAATCCTAACCCGTACGCTAACACTAACCCGCGCCCTCACACGCACGGTCCCCCTAAAGCGTTGCCGTACCCTCACCTGGACCCTAAACCGTCCCCGTCCCCTAACCCTAACCCTAGCCCGAACCCTAACCCTAACCCTACCCAGAAGCCTGACCCTCACCCGTCCCCTAATCCTAACCCGTACGCTAACACTAACCTGCGCATTCACGCGCACGGTCCCCCTAAAGCGTTGCCGTACCCTCACCTGGACCCTAAACCGTCCCCGTCCCCTAACCCTAACCCTAGCCCGAACCCTAACCCTAACCCTTCCCCGAAGCCTGACCCTCACCCGTCCCCTAATCCTAACCCGTACGCTAACCCTAACCCACGCCCTCACACGCACGCTCCCCCTAAATCGTTGCCGTACCCTCACCTGGACCCTAAACCGTCCCCATCCCCTAAACCTAACCCTAGCCCGAACCCTAACCCTAACCCTTCCCCAAAGCCTGACCCTTACTCGTCACCTAATCCTAACCCGTGCGCTAACACTAACCCGCGCCCTCACACGCACGCTCCCCCTAAAGCGTTGCCGTACCCTCACCTGGACCCTAAACCGTCCCCGTCCCCTAACCCTAACCCTAGCCCGAACCCTAACCCTAACCCTACCCCGAAGCCTGACCCTCACCCGTCCCCTAATCCTAACCCGTACGCTAACACTAACCTGCGCCCTCCCATGCACGCTCCCCCTAAAGCGTTGCCGTACCCTCACCTGGACCCTAAACCGTCCCCGTCCACTAACCCTAACCCTAGCCCGAACCCTAACCCTAACCCTTCCCCGAAGCCTGACACTCACCCGTCACCTAATCCTAACCCGTATGCTAACACTAACCCGCGCCCTCACACGCACGCTCCCCCTAAAGCGTTGCCGTACCCTCACCTAAACCCTAAACCGTCCCCGTCCCCTAACCCTAACCCTAGCCCGAACCCTAACCCTAACCCTTCCCCGAAACCTGAACCTCACACGTGACCTAATCCTAACGCGTACGCTAACACTAACACGCGCCCTCACATGCACGCTCCCCCTAAAGTGTTGCCGTACCCTCACCTGGACCCTAAACCGTCCCCGTCCCCTAACCCTAACCCTAGCCCGAACCCTAACCCTAACCTTTCCCCGAAGCCTGACCCTCACCCGTCCCCTAATCCTAACCCGTACGCTAACACTAACCCGCGCCCTCACACGCACGCTCCCCCTAAAGCGTTGCCGTACCCTCACCTGAACCCTAAACCGTCCCCGTCCCCTAACCCTAACCCTAGCCCGAACCCTAACCCTATCCCTTCCCCGAAGCCTGACCCTCACCCGTCCCCTAACCCTAACCCGTATGCTAACACTAACCCGCGACCTCACACGCACGGTCCCCCTAAAGCGTTGCCGTACACTCACCTGGACCCTAAACCGTCCCCGTCCCCTAACCCTAACCCTAGCCCGAACCCTAACCCTAACCCTTCCCCGAAGCCTGACCCTCACCCGTAACCTAATCCTAACCCGTACGCTAACACTAACCCGCACCCTCACGCGTACGTTCCCCCTAAGGTGTTGCCGTACCCTCACCTAGACCCTAAACCGTCCCCGTCCCCTAACCCTAACCCTAGCCCGAACCCTAACCCTGACCCTTCCCCGAAGCCTGACCCTCACCCGTCCGCTAATCCTAACCCGTACGCTAACACTAACCCTCGCCCTCACACACAGGCTCCCCCTAAAGCGTTGCCGTACCCTCACCTGGACCCTAAACCGTCCCCTAACCCTAATCCTAACCCTAGCCCGAACCCTAACCCTAACCCTTCCCCGAAGCCTGCCCCTCACCCGTCCCCTAATCCTAACCCGTACGCTAACACTAACCCGCGCCCTCACACGCACGGTCCCCCTAAAGCGTTGCCGTACCCTCACCTGGACCCTAAACCGTCCCCGTCCCCTAACCCTAACCCTAGCCCGAACCCTAACCCTAACCCTACCCAGAAGCCTGACCCTCACCCGTCCCCTAATCCTAACCCGTACGCTAACACTAACCTGCGCCCTCACATGCACGCTCCCCCTAAAGCGTTGCCGTACCCTCACCTGGACCCTAAACCGTCCCCGTCCCCTAACCCTAACCCTAGCCCGAACCCTAACCCTAACCCTTCCCCGAAGCCTGACACTCACGCGTCACCTAATCCTAACCCGTACGCTAACACTAACCCGCGCCCTCACACGCACGCTCCCCCTAAAGCGTTGCCGTACCCTCACCTGGACCCTAAACCGTCCCCGTCCCCTAACCCTAACCCTAGCCCGAACCCTAACCCTAACCCTTCCCCGAAGCCTGACCCTCACCCGTCCCCTAATCCTAACCCGTACGCTAACCCTAACCCACGCCCTCACACGCACGCTCCCCCTAAATCGTTGCCGTACCCTCACCTGGACCCTAAACCGTCCCCATCCCCTAACCCTAACCCTAGCCCGAACCCTAACCCTAACCCTTCCCCAAAGCCTGACCCTCACTCGTCACCTAATCCTAACCCGTGCGCTAACACTAACCCGCGCCCTCACAGGCACGCTCCCCCTAAAGCGTTGCCGTACCCTCACCTGGACCCTAAACCGTCCCTGTCCCCTAACCCTAACCCTAGCCCGAACCCTAACCCTAACCCTACCCCGAAGCCTGACCCTCACCCGTCCCCTAATCCTAACCCGTACGCTAACACTAACCTGCGCCCTCCCATGCACGCTCCCCCTAAAGCGTTGCCGTACCCTCACCTGGACCCTAAACCGTCCCCTAACCCTATCCCTAACCCTAGCCCGAACCCTAACCCTAACCCTTCCCCGAAGCCTGACCCTCACCCGTCCCCTAATCCTAACCCGTACGCTAACACTAACCCGCGCCCTCACACGCACGCTCCCCCTAAAGCGTTGCCGTACCCTCACCTGGACCGTAAACCGTCCCCGTCCCCTAACCCTAACCCTAGCCCGATCCCTAACCCTAACCCTTCCCCGAAGCCTGACCCTCACCCGTCCCCTAATCCTAACCCGTACGCTAATACTAACCCGTGCCCTCACACGCACGCTCCCCCTAAAGCGTTGCCGTACCCTCACCTGGACCCTAAACCGTCCCCGTCCCCAAACCCTAACCCTAGCCCGATCCCTAAACCTAACCCTTCCCCGAAGCCTGACCCTCACCCGTCCCCTAATCCTAACCCGTACGCTAACACTAACCCGCGCCCTCACACGCACACTCCCCCTAAAGAGTTGCCGTACCCTCACCTGGACCTTAAACTGTCCCCGTCCCCTAACCCTAACCCTAGCCCGAACCCTAAACCTAACCCTTCCCCGAAGCCTGACCCTCACCCGTCCCCTAATCCTAACCCGTACGCTAACCCTAACCCACGCCCTCACACGCACGCTCCCCCTAAATCGTTGCCGTACCCTCACCTGGATCCTAAACCGTCCCCATCCCCTAACCCTAACCCTAGCCCGAACCCTAACCCTAACCCTTCCCCAAAGCCTGACCCTCACCCGTCCCCTAATCCTAACCCGTGTGCTAACACTAACCCGCGCCCTCACACGCACGCTCCCCCTAAAGCGTTGCCGTACCCTCACCTGGACCCTAAACCGTCCCCATCCCCTAACCCTAACCCTAGCCCGAACCCTAACCCTAACCCTACCCCGAAGCCTGACCCTCACCCGTCCCCTAATCCTAACCCGTACGCTAACACTAACCTGCGCCCTCACATGCACGCTCCCCCTAAAGCGTTGCCGTACCCTCACCTGGACCCTAAACCGTCCCCGTCCCCTAACCCTAACCCTAGCCCGAACCCTAACCCTAACCCTTCCCCGAAGCCTGACACTCACCCGTCACCTAATCCTAACCCGTACGCTAACACTAACCCGCGCCCTCACACGCACGCTCCCCCTAAAGTGTTGCCGTACCCTCACCTGGACCCTAAACCGTCCCCGTCCCCTAACCCTAACCCTAACCCGAACCCTAACCCTAACCCTTCCCCGAAGCCTGACCCTCACACGTGACCTAATCCTAACGCGTAAGCTAACACTAACATGCGCCCTCACATGCACGCTCCCCCTAAAGTGTTGCCGTACCCTCACCTGGACCCTAAACCGTCCCCGTCCCCTAACCCTAACCCTAGCCCGAACCCTAACCCTAACCCTTCCCCGAAGCCTGACCCTCACCCGTCCCCTAATCCTAACCCGTACGCTAACACTAACCCGTGCCCTCACATGCACGCTCCCCCTAAAGCGTTGCCGTACCCTCACCTGGACCCTAAACCGTCCCCGTCCCCTAACCCTAACCCTAGCCCGAACCCTAACCCTATCCCTTCCCCGAAGCCTGACCCTCACCCGTCCCCTAATCCTAACCCGTATGCTAACACTAACCCGCGACCTCACACGCACGGTCCCCCTAAATCGTTGCCGTACCCTCACCTGGACCCTAAACCGTCCCCGTCCCCTAACCCTAACCCTATCCCGGACCCTAACCCTGACCCTTCCCCGAAGCCTGACCCTCACCCGTCCGCTAATCCTAACCCGTACGCTAACACTAACCCTCGCCCTCACACACAGGCTCCCCCTAAAGCGTTGCCGTACCCTCACCTGGACCCTAAACCGTCCCCTAACCCTAATCCTAACCCTAGCCCGAACCCTAACCCTAACCCTTCCCCGAAGCCTGACCCTCACCCGTCCCCTAATCCTAACCCGTACGCTAACACTAACCCGCGCCCTCACACGCACGCTCCCCCTAAAGCGTTGCCGTACCCTCACCTGGACCCTAAACCGTCCCCGTCCCCTAACCCTAACCCTAGCCCGAACCCTAACCCTAACCCTTCCCCGAAGCATGACCCTCACCCGTCCCCTAATCCTAACCCGTACGCTAACACTAACCCGCGCCCTCACACACACGCTCCCCCTAAAGCGTTGCCGTACCCTCACCTGGACCCTAAACCGTCCCCGTCCCCTAACCCTAACCGTAGCCCGAACCCTAGCCCTAACCCTTCCGCGAAGCCTGACCCTCACACGTGCCCTAATCCTAACCCGTACGCTAACACTAACCCGCGCCCTCACACGCACGCTCCCCATAAAGCGTTGCCGTACCCTCACCTGGATCCTAAACCGTCCCCGTCCCCTAACCCTAACCCTAGCCCGAACCCTAACCCTAACCCTTCCCGGAAGCCTGACCCTCACCCGTCCCCTAATCCTAACCCGTACGCTAACACTAACCCGCGCCCTCACACACACGCTCCCCCTAAAGCGTTGCCGTACCCTCACCTGGACCCTAAACCGTCCCCGTCCCCTAACCCTAACCGTAGCCCGAACCCTAGCCCTAACCCTTCCGCGAAGCCTGACCCTCACACGTGCCCTAATCCTAACCCGTACGCTAACACTAACCCGCGCCCTCACACGCACGCTCCCCCTAAAGCGTTGCCGTACCCTCACCTGGACCCTAAACCGTCCCCGTCCCCTAACCCTAACCCTAGCCCGAACCCTAACCCTAACCCTTCCCCGAAGCCTGACACTCACCCGTCCCCTAATCCTAACCCGTGCGCTAACACTAACCCGCGCCCTCACACACACACTCCCCCTAAAGCGTTGCCGTACCCTCACATGGACCATTAACCGTCCCCGTCCCCTAACCCTAACCCTGGCCCGAAACCTAACCCTAACCCTTCCCTGAAGCCTGACCGTCACCGGCCCCTAATCCTAACCCGTACGCTAACACTAACCCGCGCCCTCACACGCACGCTCCCCCTAAAGCGTTGCCGTACCCTCACCTGGACCCTAAACCGTCCCCGTCCCGTAACCCTAACCCTAGCCCGAACCCTAACCCTAACCCTTCCCCGAAGCCTGACCCTCACCCGTCCCCTAATCCTAACCCGTACGCTAACCCTAACCCGCGCCCTCACACGCACGCTCCCCCTAAAGCGTTACCGTACCCTCACCTGGACCCTAAACCGTCCCCGTCCCCTAACCCTAACCCTAGCCCGATCCCTAAACCTAACCCTTCCCCGAAGCCTGACCCTCACCCGGCCCCTAATCCTAACCCGTACGCTAACACTAACCCGCGCCCTCACACGCACGCTCCCCCTAAAGCGTTGCCGTACCCTCACCTGGACCCTAAACCGTCCCCATCCCCTAACCCTAACCCTAGCGCGAACCCTAACCCTAACCCTTCCCCGAAGCCTGACCCTCACCCGTGCCCTAATCCTAACCCGTACGCTAACACTAACCCGCGCCCTCACACGCACGCTCCCACTAAAGCGTTGCCGTACCCTCACCTGGACCCTAAACCGTCCCCGTCCCCTAACCCTAACCCTAGCCCGAACCCTAACCCTAACCCTTCCCCGAAGCCTGACCATCACCCGTGCCCTAATCCTAACCCGTACGCTAACACTAACCCGCGCCCTCACACGCACGCTCCCCCTAAAGCGTTGCCGTACCCTCACCTGGACTCTAAACCGTCCCCGTCCCCTAACCCTAACCCTAGCCCAAACCCTAACCCTAACCCTTCCCCGAAGCCTGACCCTCACCCGTCCCCTAATCCTAGCCCGTACGCTAACACTAATCCGCGCCCTCACACGCACGCTCCCCCTAATGCATTCTCGTACCCTCACCTGGACCCTAAACCGTCCCTGTCCCCTAACCCTAACCCTAGCCCGAACCCTAACCCTAACCCTTCCCCGAAGCCTGACCCTCACCCGTCCTCTAAATCTAACACGTACGCTAACACTAACCAGCGCCCTCACACGCACGCTCCCCCTAAAGCGTAGCCGTACCCTCACATGGACCCTAAACCGTCCCCGTCCCCTAACCCTAACCCTAGCCCGAACGCTAACCGTAACACTTCCCCGAAGCCTGACCCTCACCCGTCCCCTAATCCTAACCCGTACGTGAACACTAACCCGCGCCCTCACACGCACGCTCCCCCTAAAGCGTTGCCGTACCCTCACCTGGACCCTAAACCGTCCCCGTCCCCTAACCCTAACCCTAGCCCGACCACTTGCCCTAACCCTTCCCCGAAGCCTGACCCTCACCCGTCCCATAATCCTAACACGTACGCTAACACTAACCCGCGCCCTCCCACGCACGCTCCCCCTAAAGCGTTGCCGTACCCTCACCTGGACCCTAAACCGTCCCCGTCCCCTTACCCTAACCCTACACCGAACCCTAGCACTAACCCTTCCCCAAAGCCTGACACTCACCCGTCCCCTAATCCTAACCCGTACTCTAAAACTAACCCGCGCCCTCACACGCACGCTCCCCCTAAAGCGTTGCCGTACCCTCACCTGGACCCTAAACCGTCCCCGTCCCCTAACCCTAACCCTAGCCCGAACCCTAAACGTAACCCTTACCCGAAGCCTGACCCTCACCCGTCCCCTAATCCTAAAACGTACGCTAACACTAACGCGCGCCCTCACACGCACGCTCCCCCTAAAGCGTTGCCGTACCCTCACCTGGACCCTAAACCGTCCCCGTCCCCTAACCCTAACCCTAGCCCGAACCCTAACCCTAACCCTTCCCGGAAGCCTGACCCTCACACGTCCCCTAATCCTAACCCGTACGCTAACACTAACCCGCGCCCTCACACACACGCTCCCCCTAAAGCGTTGCCGTACCCTCACCTGGACCCTAAACCGTCCCCGTCCCCTAACCCTAACCCTAGCCCGAACCCTAGCCCTAACCCTTCCGCGAAGCCTGACCCTCACACGTGCCCTAATCCTAACCCGTACGCTAACACTAACCCGCGCCCTCACACGCACGCTCCCCCTAAAGCGTTGCCGTACCCTCACCTGGACCCTAAACCGTCCCCGTCCCCTAACCCTAACCCTAGCCCGAACCCTAACCCTAACCCTTCCCGGAAGCCTGACCCTCACCCGTCCCCTAATCCTAACCCGTACGCTAACACTAACCCGCGCCCTCACACACACGCTCCCCCTAAAGCGTTGCCGTACCCTCACCTGGACCCTAAACCGTCCCCGTCCCCTAACCCTAACCGTAGCCCGAACCCTAGCCCTAACCCTTCCGCGAAGCCTGACCCTCACACGTGCCCTAATCCTAACCCGTACGCTAACACTAACCCGCGCCCTCACACGCACGCTCCCCCTAAAGCGTTGCCGTACCCTCACCTGGACCCTAAACCGTCCCCGTCCCCTAACCCTAACCCTAGCCCGAACCCTAACCCTAACCCTTCCCCGAAGCCTGACCCTCACCCGTCCCCTAATCCTAACCCGTGCGCTAACACTAACCCGCGCCCTCACACACACACTCCCCCTAAAGCGTTGCCGTACCCTCACATGGACCATTAACCGTCCCCGTCCCCTAACCCTAACCCTAGCCCGAAACCTAACCCTAACCCTTCCCTGAAGCCTGACCGTCACCGGCCCCTAATCCTAACCCGTACGCTAACACTAACCCGCGCCCTCACACGCACGCTCCCCCTAAAGCGTTGCCGTACCCTCACCTGGACCCTAAACCGTCCCCGTCCCGTAACCCTAACCCTAGCCCGAACCCTAACCCTAACCCTTCCCCGAAGCCTGACCCTCACCCGTCCCCTAATCCTAACCCGTACGCTAACCCTAACCCGCGCCCTCACACGCACGCTCCCCCTAAAGCGTTACCGTACCCTCACCTGGACCCTAAACCGTCCCCTAACCCTAACCCTAACCCTAGCCCGATCCCTAAACCTAACCCTTCCCCGAAGCCTGACCCTCACCCGGCCCCTAATCCTAACCCGTACGCTAACACTAACCCGCGCCCTCACACGCACGCTCCCCCTAAAGCGTTGCCGTACCCTCACCTGGACCCTAAACCGTCCCCATCCCCTAACCCTAACCCTAGCGCGAACCCTAACCCTAACCCTTCCCCGAAGCCTGACCCTCACCCGTGCCCTAATCCTAACCCGTACGCTAACACTAACCCGCGCCCTCACACGCACGCTCCCCCTAAAGCGTTGCCGTACCCTCACCTGGACCCTAAACCGTCCCCGTCCCCTAACCCTAACCCTAGCCCAAACCCTAACCCTAACCCTTCCCCGAAGCCTGACCATCACCCGTGCCCTAATCCTAACCCTTACGCTAACACTAACCCGCGCCCTCACACGCACGCTCCCCCTAAAGCGTTGCCGTACCCTCACCTGGACTCTAAACCGTCCCCGTCCCCTAACCCTAACCCTAGCCCGAACCCTAACCCTAACCCTTCCCCGAAGCCTGACCCTCACCCGTCCCCTAATCCTAGCCCGTACGCTAACACTAATCCGCGCCCTCACACGCACACTCCCCCTAATGCATTCTCGTACCCTCACCTGGACCCTAAACCGTCCCTGTCCCCTAACCCTAACCCTAGCCCGAACCCTAACCCTAACCCTTCCCCGAAGCCTGACCCTCACCCGTCCTCTAAATCTAACACGTACGCTAACACTAACCAGCGCCCTCACACGCACGCTCCCCCTAAAGCGTAGCCGTACCCTCACATGGACCCTAAACCGTCCCCGTCCCCTAACCCTAACCCTAGCCCGAACCCTAACCGTAACACTTCCCCGAAGCCTGACCCTCACCCGTCCCCTAATCCTAACCCGTACGTGAACACTAACCCGCGCCCTCACACGCACGCTCCCCCTAAAGCGTTGCCGTACCCTCACCTGGACCCTAAACCGTCCCCGTCCCCTAACCCTAACCCTAGCCCGACCACTTGCCCTAACCCTTCCCCGAAGCCTGACCCTCACCCGTCCCATAATCCTAACACGTACGCTAACACTAACCCGCGCCCTCACACGCACGCTCCCCCTAAAGCGTTGCCGTACCCTCACCTGGACCCTAAACCGTCCCCGTCCCCTTACCCTAACCCTACACCGAACCCTAGCACTAACCCTTCCCCGAAGCCTGACACTCACCCGTCCCCTAATCCTAACCCGTACTCTAAAACTAACCCGCGCCCTCACACGCACGCTCCCCCTAAAGCGTTGCCGTACCCTCACCTGGACCCTAAACCGTCCCCGTCCCCTAACCCTAACCCTAGCCCGAACCCTAACCCTAACCCTTCCCTGAAGCCTGACCCTCACCTGTCCCCTAATCCTAACCCGTACGCTAACACTAACCCGCGCCCTCACACGCACGCTCCCCCTAAAGCGTTGCCGTACCCTCACCTGGACCCTAAACCGTCCCCGTCTCCTAACCCTAACCCTAGCCCGAACCCTAACCCTAACCCTTCCCCGTAGCCTGACCCTCACCCGTCCCCTAATCCTAACCCGTACGCTAACACTAACCCGCGCACTCACACGCACGCTCCCCCTAAAGCGTTGCCGTACCCTCATCTGGACCCTAAACCGTCCCTTTCCCCTAACCCTAACCCTAGCCCGAACCCTAACCCTAACCCTTCCCCGAAGCCTGACCCTCACCCGTCCCCTAAATCTAACCCGTACGCTAACACTAACCCGCGCCCTCACTCGCACGCTCCCCCTAAAGCGTTGCCGTACCCTCACCTGGACCCTAAACCGTCCCCGTCCCCTAACCCTAACCCTAGCCCGAACCCTAACCGTAACCCTTCCCCGAAGCCTGACCCTCACCCGTGCCCTAATCCTAACCCGTACGCTAACACTAACCCGCTCCCTCACACGCACGCTCCCCCTAAAGCGTTGACGTACCCTCACCTGGACCCTAAACCGTCCCCGTCCGCTAACCCTAACCCTAGCCCGAACCGTAACCCTAACCCTTCCCGGAAGCCTGACCCTCACCCCTCCCCTAATCCTAACCCGTACGCTAACACTAACCCGCGCCCTCACACGCACGCTCCCCCTAAAGCGTTGCCGTACCCTCACCTGGACCCTAAACCGTCCCCGTCCGCTAACCCTAACCCTAGCCCGAACCCTAACCCTAACCCTTCCCCGAAGCCTGACCCTCACCCGTCCCCTAATCCTAACCCGTACGCTAACACTAACCCGCGCCCTCACACGCACGCTCCCCCTAAAGCGTTGCCGTACCCTCACCTGGACCCTAAACGGTCCCCGTCCCCTAACCCTAACACTAGCCCGAACCCTAACCCTAATCCTTCCCCGAAGCCTGACCCTCACTCGTGCCCTAATCCTAACCCGTATGCTAACATTAACCCGCGCCCTCACACGCACGCTCCCCCTAAAGCGTTGCGGTACCCTCACCTGGACCCTAAACCGTCCCCGTCCCCTAACCCTAACCCTAGCCCGAACCCTAACCCTAACACTTCCCCGAAGCCTGACCCTCACCCGTCCCCTAATCCTAACCCGTACGCTAACACTAACCCGCGCCCTCACACGCACGCTCCCCCTAAAGCGTTGCCGTACCCTCACCTGGACCCTAAACCGTCCCTGTCCCCTAACCCTAACCCTAGCCCGAACCCTAACCCTAACCCTTCCCCGAAGCCTGACCCTCACCCGTCCCCTAATCCTAACCCGTATGCTAACACTAACCCGCGCCCTCACACGCACCCTCCCCCTAAAGCGTTGCCGTACCCTCACCTGGACCCTAAACCGTCCCCGTCCCCTAACCCTAACCCTAGCCCGAACCCTAACCCTAACCCTTCCCTGAAGCCTGACCCTCACCGGTCCCCTAATCCTAACCCGTATGCTAACACTAACCCGCGCCTTCACATGCACGCTCCCCCTAAAGCGTTGCCGTACCCTCACCTGGACCCTAAACCGTCCCCGTCCCCTAACCCTAACCCTAGCCCGAACCCTAACCCTAACCCTTCCCCGAAGCCTGACCCTCACCCGTCCCCTAATCCTAACCCGTACTCTAAAACTAACCCGCGCCCTCACACGCACGCTCCCCCTAAAGCGTTGCCATACCCTCACCTGGACCCTAAACCGTCCCCGTCCCCTAACCCTAACCCTAGCCCGAACCCTAACCCTAACCCTTCCCCGAAGCCTGACCCTCACCCGGCCCCTAATCCTAATCCGTACGCTAACACTAACCCTCGCCCTCACATGCACGCTCCCCCTAAAGCGTTGCCGTACCCTCACCTGGACGCTAAACCGTCCCCGTACCCTAACCCTAACCCTAGCCCGAACCCTAACCCTAACCGTTCCCCGAAGCCTGACCCTCACCCGTCCCCTAATCCTAACCCTACCCTAACACTAACCCGCGCCCTCACACGCACGCTCCCCCTACAGCTTTGCCGTACCAGCACCTGGACCCTAAACCGTCCCCGTCCCCTAACCCTAACCCTAGCCCGATCCCTAACCCTAACCCTTCCCCAAAGCCTGACCCTCACCCGGCCCCTAATCCTAACCCGTACGCTAACACCCACCCGCGCCCTCACACGCACGCTCCCCCTAAAGCGTTGCCGTACCCTCACCTGGACCCTAAACCGTCCCCGTCCCCTAACCCTAACCCTAGCCCGAACCCTAACCCTAACCCTTCCCCGAAGCCTACCCTCACCCGTGCCCTAATCCTAACCCGTACGCTAACACTAACCCGCGCCCTCACACGCACGCTCCCTCTAAAGCATTGCCGTACCCTCACCTGGACCCTAAACCGTCCCTGTCCCCTAACCCTAACCCTAGCCTGAACCCTAACCCTAACCCTTCCCCGAATCCTGACCCTCACCCGTGCCCTAATCCTAACCCGTATGCTAACACTAACCCGCGCCCTCACACGCACGCTCCCCCTAAAGCGTTGCCGTACCCTCACCTGGACCCTAAACCGTCCCCGTCCCCTAACCCTAACCCTAGCCCGAACCCTAACCCTAACCCTTCCCCGAAGCCTGACCCTCACCCGTCCCCTAATCCTAACCCGTACGGTAACACTAACCCGCGCCCTCACACGCACGCTCCCCCTAAAGCGTTGCCGAACCCTCACCTGGACCCTAAACCGTCCCCGTCCCCTAACCCTAACCCTAGCCCGAACCCTAACCCTAACACTTCCCCGAAGCCGGACCCTCACCCGTTCCCTAATCCTAACCCGTACGCTAACAGTAACCCGCGCCCTCACACGCACGCTCCCCCTAAAGCGTTGCCGTACCCTCACCTGGACCCTAAACCGTCCCCGTCCCCTAACCCTAACCCTAGCCCGAACCCTAACCCTATCCCTTCCCCGAAGCCTGACCCTCACACGTCCCCTAATCCTAACCCGTATGCTAACACTAACCCGCGACCTCACACGCACGGTCCCCCTAAAGCGTTGCCGTACCCTCACCTGGACCCTAAACCGTCCCCGTCCCCTAACCCTAACCCTATCCCGAACCCTAACCCTGACCCTTCCCCGAAGCCTGACCCTCACCCGTCCGCTAATCCTAACCCGTACGCTAACACTAACCCTCGCCCTCACACACAGGCTCCCCCTAAAGCGTTGCCGTACCCTCACCTGGACCCTAAACCGTCCCCTAACCCTAATCCTAACCCTAGCCCGAACCCTAACCCTAACCCTTCCCCGAAGCCTGACCCTCACCCGTCCCCTAATCCTAACCCGTACGCTAACACTAACCCGCGCCCTCACACGCACGCTCCCCCTAAAGCGTTGCCGTACCCTCACCTGGACCCTAAACCGTCCCCGTCCCCTAACCCTAACCCTAGCCCGAACCCTAACCCTAACCCTTCGCCGAAGCATGACCCTCACCCGTCCCCTAATCCTAACCCGTACGCTAACACTAACCCGCGCCCTCACACACACGCTCCCCCTAAAGCGTTGCCGTACCCTCACCTGGACCCTAAACCGTCCCCGTCCCCTAACCCTAACCGTAGCCCGAACCCTAGCCCTAACCCTTCCGCGAAGCCTGACCCTCACACGTGCCCTAATCCTAACCCGTACGCTAACACTAACCCGCGCCCTCACACGCACGCTCCCCCTAAAGCGTTGCCGTACCCTCACCTGGATCCTCAACCGTCCCCGTCCCCTAACCCTAACCCTAGCCCGAACCCTAACCCTAACCCTTCCCGGAAGCCTGACCCTCACCCGTCCCCTAATCCTAACCCGTACGCTAACACTAACCCGCGCCCTCACACACACGCTCCCCCTAAAGCGTTGCCGTACCCTCACCTGGACCCTAAACCGTCCCCGTCCCCTAACCCTAACCGTAGCCCGAACCCTAGCCCTAACCCTTCCGCGAAGCCTGACCCTCACACGTGCCCTAATCCTAACCCGTACGCTAACACTAACCCGCGCCCTCACACGCACGCTCCCCCTAAAGCGTTGCCGTACCGTCACCTGGACCCTAAACCGTCCCCGTCCCCTAACCCTAACCCTAGCCCGAACCCTAACCCTAACCCTTCCCCGAAGCCTGACACTCACCCGTCCCCTAATCCTAACCCGTGCGCTAACACTAACCCGCGCCCTCACACACACACTCCCCCTAAAGCGTTGCCGTACCCTCACATGGACCATTAACCGTCCCCGTCCCCTAACCCTAACCCTGGCCCGAAACCTAACCCTAACCCTTCCCTGAAGCCTGACCGTCACCGGCCCCTAATCCTAACCCGTACGCTAACACTAACCCGCGCCCTCACACGCACGCTCCCCCTAAAGCGTTGCCGTACCCTCACCTGGACCCTAAACCGTCCCCGTCCCGTAACCCTAACCCTAGCCCGAACCCTAACCCTAACCCTTCCCCGAAGCCTGACCCTCACCCGTCCCCTAATCCTAACCCGTACGCTAACCCTAACCCGCGCCCTCACACGCACGCTCCCCCTAAAGCGTTACTGTACCCTCACCTGGACCCTAAACCGTCCCCGTCCCCTAACCCTAACCCTAGCCCGATCCCTAAACCTAACCCTTCCCCGAAGCCTGACCCTCACCCGGCCCCTAATCCTAACCCGTACGCTAACACTAACCCGCGCCCTCACACGCACGCTCCCCCTAAAGCGTTGCCGTACCCTCACCTGGACCCTAAACCGTCCCCATCCCCTAACCCTAACCCTAGCGCGAACCCTAACCCTAACCCTTCCCCGAAGCCTGACCCTCACCCGTGCCCTAATCCTAACCCGTACGCTAACACTAACCCGCGCCCTCACACGCACGCTCCCACTAAAGCGTTGCCGTACCCTCACCTGGACCCTAAACCGTCCCCGTCCCCTAACCCTAACCCTAGCCCGAACCCTAACCCTAACCCTTCCCCGAAGCCTGACCATCACCCGTGCCCTAATCCTAACCCGTACGCTAACACTAACCCGCGCCCTCACACGCACGCTCCCCCTAAAGCGTTGCCGTACCCTCACCTGGACTCTAAACCGTCCCCGTCCCCTAACCCTAACCCTAGCCCAAACCCTAACCCTAACCCTTCCCCGAAGCCTGACCCTCACCCGTCCCCTAATCCTAGCCCGTACGCTAACACTAATCCGCGCCCTCACACGCACGCTCCCCCTAATGCATTCTCGTACCCTCACCTGGACCCTAAACCGTCCCTGTCCCCTAACCCTAACCCTAGCCCGAACCCTAACCCTAACCCTTACCCGAAGCCTGACCCTCACCCGTCCTCTAAATCTAACACGTACGCTAACACTAACCAGCGCCCTCACACGCACGCTCCCCCTAAAGCGTAGCCGTACCCTCACATGGACCCTAAACCGTCCCCGTCCCCTAACCCTAACCCTAGCCCGAACGCTAACCGTAACACTTCCCCGAAGCCTGACCCTCACCCGTCCCCTAATCCTAACCCGTACGTGAACACTAACCCGCGCCCTCACACGCACGCTCCCCCTAAAGCGTTGCCGTACCCTCACCTGGACCCTAAACCGTCCCCGTCCCCTAACCCTAACCCTAGCCCGACCACTTGCCCTAACCCTTCCCCGAAGCCTGACCCTCACCCGTCCCATAATCCTAACACGTACGCTAACACTAACCCGCGCCCTCACACGCACGCTCCCCCTAAAGCGTTGCCGTACCCTCACCTGGACCCTAAACCGTCCCCGTCCCCTTACCCTAACCCTACACCGAACCCTAGCACTAACCCTTCCCCGAAGCCTGACACTCACCCGTCCCCTAATCCTAACCCGTACTCTAAAACTAACCCGCGCCCTCACACGCACGCTCCCCCTAAAGCGTTGCCGTACCCTCACCTGGACCCTAAACCGTCCCCGTCCCCTAACCCTAACCCTAGCCCGAACCCTAAACGTAACCCTTACCCGAAGCCTGACCCTCACCCGTCCCCTAATCCTAAAACGTACGCTAACACTAACGCGCGCCCTCACACGCACGCTCCCCCTAAATCGTTGCCGTACCCTCACCTGGACCCTAAACCGTCCCCGTCCCCTAACCCTAACCCTAGCCCGAAACCTAACCCTAACCCTTCCCGGAAGCCTGACCCTCACCCGTCCCCTAATCCTAACCCGTACGCTAACACTAACCCGCGCCCTCACACACACGCTCCCCCTAAAGCGTTGCCGTACCCTCACCTGGACCCTAAACCGTCCCCATCCCCTAACCCTAACCGTAGCCCGAACCCTAGCCCTAACCCTTCCGCGAAGCCTGACCCTCACACGTGCCCTAATCCTAACCCGTACGCTAACACTAACCCGCGCCCTCACACGCACGCTCCCCCTAAAGCGTTGCCGTACCCTCACCTGGACCCTAAACCGTCCCCGTCCCCTAACCCTAACCCTAGCCCGAACCCTAACCCTAACCCTTCCCGGAAGCCTGACCCTCACCCGTCCCCTAATCCTAACCCGTACGCTAACACTAACCCGCGCCCTCACACACACGCTCCCCCTAAAGCGTTGCCGTACCCTCACCTGGACCCTAAACCGTCCCCGTCCCCTAACCCTAACCGTAGCCCGAACCCTAGCCCTAACCCTTCCGCGAAGCCTGACCCTCACACGTGCCCTAATCCTAACCCGTACGCTAACACTAACCCGCGCCCTCACACGCACGCTCCCCCTAAAGCGTTGCCGTACCCTCACCTGGACCCTAAACCGTCCCCGTCCCCTAACCCTAACCCTAGCCCGAACCCTAACCCTAACCCTTCCCCGAAGCCTGACCCTCACCCGTCCCCTAATCCTAACCCGTGCGCTAACACTAACCCGCGCCCTCACACACACACTCCCCCTAAAGCGTTGCCGTACCCTCACATGGACCATTAACCGTCCCCGTCCCCTAACCCTAACCCTAGCCCGAAACCTAACCCTAACCCTTCCCTGAAGCCTGACCGTCACCGGCCCCTAATCCTAACCCGTACGCTAACACTAACCCGCGCCCTCACACGCACGCTCCCCCTAAAGCGTTGCCGTACCCTCACCTGGACCCTAAACCGTCCCCGTCCCGTAACCCTAACCCTAGCCCGAACCCTAACCCTAACCCTTCCCCGAAGCCTGACCCTCACCCGTCCCCTAATCCTAACCCGTACGCTAACCCTAACCCGCGCCCTCACACGCACGCTCCCCCTAAAGCGTTACCGTACCCTCACCTGGACCCTAAACCGTCCCCTAACCCTAACCCTAACCCTAGCCCGATCCCTAAACCTAACCCTTCCCCGAAGCCTGACCCTCACCCGGCCCCTAATCCTAACCCGTACGCTAACACTAACCCGCGCCCTCACACGCACGCTCCCCCTAAAGCGTTGCCGTACCCTCACCTGGACCCTAAACCGTCCCCATCCCCTAACCCTAACCCTAGCGCGAACCCTAACCCTAACCCTTCCCCGAAGCCTGACCCTCACCCGTGCCCTAATCCTAACCCGTACGCTAACACTAACCCGCGCCCTCACACGCACGCTCCCCCTAAAGCGTTGCCGTACCCTCACCTGGACCCTAAACCGTCCCCGTCCCCTAACCCTAACCCTAGCCCAAACCCTAACCCTAACCCTTCCCCGAAGCCTGACCATCACCCGTGCCCTAATCCTAACCCTTACGCTAACACTAACCCGCGCCCTCACACGCACGCTCCCCCTAAAGCGTTGCCGTACCCTCACCTGGACTCTAAACCGTCCCCGTCCCCTAACCCTAACCCTAGCCCGAACCCTAACCCTAACCCTTCCCCGAAGCCTGACCCTCACCCGTCCCCTAATCCTAGCCCGTACGCTAACACTAATCCGCGCCCTCACACGCACACTCCCCCTAATGCATTCTCGTACCCTCACCTGGACCCTAAACCGTCCCTGTCCCCTAACCCTAACCCTAGCCCGAACCCTAACCCTAACCCTTCCCCGAAGCCTGACCCTCACCCGTCCTCTAAATCTAACACGTACGCTAACACTAACCAGCGCCCTCACACGCACGCTCCCCCTAAAGCGTAGCCGTACCCTCACATGGACCCTAAACCGTCCCCGTCCCCTAACCCTAACCCTAGCCCGAACCCTAACCGTAACACTTCCCCGAAGCCTGACCCTCACCCGTCCCCTAATCCTAACCCGTACGTGAACACTAACCCGCGCCCTCACACGCACGCTCCCCCTAAAGCGTTGCCGTACCCTCACCTGGACCCTAAACCGTCCCCGTCCCCTAACCCTAACCCTAGCCCGACCACTTGCCCTAACCCTTCCCCGAAGCCTGACCCTCACCCGTCCCATAATCCTAACACGTACGCTAACACTAACCCGCGCCCTCACACGCACGCTCCCCCTAAAGCGTTGCCGTACCCTCACCTGGACCCTAAACCGTCCCCGTCCCCTTACCCTAACCCTACACCGAACCCTAGCACTAACCCTTCCCCGAAGCCTGACACTCACCCGTCCCCTAATCCTAACCCGTACTCTAAAACTAACCCGCGCCCTCACACGCACGCTCCCCCTAAAGCGTTGCCGTACCCTCACCTGGACCCTAAACCGTCCCCGTCCCCTAACCCTAACCCTAGCCCGAACCCTAACCCTAACCCTTCCCTGAAGCCTGACCCTCACCTGTCCCCTAATCCTAACCCGTACGCTAACACTAACCCGCGCCCTCACACGCACGCTCCCCCTAAAGCGTTGCCGTACCCTCACCTGGACCCTAAACCGTCCCCGTCTCCTAACCCTAACCCTAGCCCGAACCCTAACCCTAACCCTTCCCCGTAGCCTGACCCTCACCCGTCCCCTAATCCTAACCCGTACGCTAACACTAACCCGCGCACTCACACGCACGCTCCCCCTAAAGCGTTGCCGTACCCTCATCTGGACCCTAAACCGTCCCTTTCCCCTAACCCTAACCCTAGCCCGAACCCTAACCCTAACCCTTCCCCGAAGCCTGACCCTCACCCGTCCCCTAAATCTAACCCGTACGCTAACACTAACCCGCGCCCTCACTCGCACGCTCCCCCTAAAGCGTTGCCGTACCCTCACCTGGACCCTAAACCGTCCCCGTCCCCTAACCCTAACCCTAGCCCGAACCCTAACCGTAACCCTTCCCCGAAGCCTGACCCTCACCCGTGCCCTAATCCTAACCCGTACGCTAACACTAACCCGCTCCCTCACACGCACGCTCCCCCTAAAGCGTTGACGTACCCTCACCTGGACCCTAAACCGTCCCCGTCCGCTAACCCTAACCCTAGCCCGAACCGTAACCCTAACCCTTCCCGGAAGCCTGACCCTCACCCCTCCCCTAATCCTAACCCGTACGCTAACACTAACCCGCGCCCTCACACGCACGCTCCCCCTAAAGCGTTGCCGTACCCTCACCTGGACCCTAAACCGTCCCCGTCCGCTAACCCTAACCCTAGCCCGAACCCTAACCCTAACCCTTCCCCGAAGCCTGACCCTCACCCGTCCCCTAATCCTAACCCGTACGCTAACACTAACCCGCGCCCTCACACGCACGCTCCCCCTAAAGCGTTGCCGTACCCTCACCTGGACCCTAAACGGTCCCCGTCCCCTAACCCTAACACTAGCCCGAACCCTAACCCTAATCCTTCCCCGAAGCCTGACCCTCACTCGTGCCCTAATCCTAACCCGTATGCTAACATTAACCCGCGCCCTCACACGCACGCTCCCCCTAAAGCGTTGCGGTACCCTCACCTGGACCCTAAACCGTCCCCGTCCCCTAACCCTAACCCTAGCCCGAACCCTAACCCTAACACTTCCCCGAAGCCTGACCCTCACCCGTCCCCTAATCCTAACCCGTACGCTAACACTAACCCGCGCCCTCACACGCACGCTCCCCCTAAAGCGTTGCCGTACCCTCACCTGGACCCTAAACCGTCCCTGTCCCCTAACCCTAACCCTAGCCCGAACCCTAACCCTAACCCTTCCCCGAAGCCTGACCCTCACCCGTCCCCTAATCCTAACCCGTATGCTAACACTAACCCGCGCCCTCACACGCACCCTCCCCCTAAAGCGTTGCCGTACCCTCACCTGGACCCTAAACCGTCCCCGTCCCCTAACCCTAACCCTAGCCCGAACCCTAACCCTAACCCTTCCCTGAAGCCTGACCCTCACCGGTCCCCTAATCCTAACCCGTATGCTAACACTAACCCGCGCCTTCACATGCACGCTCCCCCTAAAGCGTTGCCGTACCCTCACCTGGACCCTAAACCGTCCCCGTCCCCTAACCCTAACCCTAGCCCGAACCCTAACCCTAACCCTTCCCCGAAGCCTGACCCTCACCCGTCCCCTAATCCTAACCCGTACTCTAAAACTAACCCGCGCCCTCACACGCACGCTCCCCCTAAAGCGTTGCCATACCCTCACCTGGACCCTAAACCGTCCCCGTCCCCTAACCCTAACCCTAGCCCGAACCCTAACCCTAACCCTTCCCCGAAGCCTGACCCTCACCCGGCCCCTAATCCTAATCCGTACGCTAACACTAACCCTCGCCCTCACATGCACGCTCCCCCTAAAGCGTTGCCGTACCCTCACCTGGACGCTAAACCGTCCCCGTACCCTAACCCTAACCCTAGCCCGAACCCTAACCCTAACCGTTCCCCGAAGCCTGACCCTCACCCGTCCCCTAATCCTAACCCTACCCTAACACTAACCCGCGCCCTCACACGCACGCTCCCCCTACAGCTTTGCCGTACCAGCACCTGGACCCTAAACCGTCCCCGTCCCCTAACCCTAACCCTAGCCCGATCCCTAACCCTAACCCTTCCCCAAAGCCTGACCCTCACCCGGCCCCTAATCCTAACCCGTACGCTAACACCCACCCGCGCCCTCACACGCACGCTCCCCCTAAAGCGTTGCCGTACCCTCACCTGGACCCTAAACCGTCCCCGTCCCCTAACCCTAACCCTAGCCCGAACCCTAACCCTAACCCTTCCCCGAAGCCTACCCTCACCCGTGCCCTAATCCTAACCCGTACGCTAACACTAACCCGCGCCCTCACACGCACGCTCCCTCTAAAGCATTGCCGTACCCTCACCTGGACCCTAAACCGTCCCTGTCCCCTAACCCTAACCCTAGCCTGAACCCTAACCCTAACCCTTCCCCGAATCCTGACCCTCACCCGTGCCCTAATCCTAACCCGTATGCTAACACTAACCCGCGCCCTCACACGCACGCTCCCCCTAAAGCGTTGCCGTACCCTCACCTGGACCCTAAACCGTCCCCGTCCCCTAACCCTAACCCTAGCCCGAACCCTAACCCTAACCCTTCCCCGAAGCCTGACCCTCACCCGTCCCCTAATCCTAACCCGTACGGTAACACTAACCCGCGCCCTCACACGCACGCTCCCCCTAAAGCGTTGCCGAACCCTCACCTGGACCCTAAACCGTCCCCGTCCCCTAACCCTAACCCTAGCCCGAACCCTAACCCTAACACTTCCCCGAAGCCGGACCCTCACCCGTTCCCTAATCCTAACCCGTACGCTAACAGTAACCCGCGCCCTCACACGCACGCTCCCCCTAAAGCGTTGCCGTACCCTCACCTGGACCCTAAACCGTCCCCGTCCCCTAACCCTAACCCTAGCCCGAACCCTAACCCTATCCCTTCCCCGAAGCCTGACCCTCACACGTCCCCTAATCCTAACCCGTATGCTAACACTAACCCGCGACCTCACACGCACGGTCCCCCTAAAGCGTTGCCGTACCCTCACCTGGACCCTAAACCGTCCCCGTCCCCTAACCCTAACCCTATCCCGAACCCTAACCCTGACCCTTCCCCGAAGCCTGACCCTCACCCGTCCGCTAATCCTAACCCGTACGCTAACACTAACCCTCGCCCTCACACACAGGCTCCCCCTAAAGCGTTGCCGTACCCTCACCTGGACCCTAAACCGTCCCCTAACCCTAATCCTAACCCTAGCCCGAACCCTAACCCTAACCCTTCCCCGAAGCCTGACCCTCACCCGTCCCCTAATCCTAACCCGTACGCTAACACTAACCCGCGCCCTCACACGCACGCTCCCCCTAAAGCGTTGCCGTACCCTCACCTGGACCCTAAACCGTCCCCGTCCCCTAACCCTAACCCTAGCCCGAACCCTAACCCTAACCCTTCGCCGAAGCATGACCCTCACCCGTCCCCTAATCCTAACCCGTACGCTAACACTAACCCGCGCCCTCACACACACGCTCCCCCTAAAGCGTTGCCGTACCCTCACCTGGACCCTAAACCGTCCCCGTCCCCTAACCCTAACCGTAGCCCGAACCCTAGCCCTAACCCTTCCGCGAAGCCTGACCCTCACACGTGCCCTAATCCTAACCCGTACGCTAACACTAACCCGCGCCCTCACACGCACGCTCCCCCTAAAGCGTTGCCGTACCCTCACCTGGATCCTCAACCGTCCCCGTCCCCTAACCCTAACCCTAGCCCGAACCCTAACCCTAACCCTTCCCGGAAGCCTGACCCTCACCCGTCCCCTAATCCTAACCCGTACGCTAACACTAACCCGCGCCCTCACACACACGCTCCCCCTAAAGCGTTGCCGTACCCTCACCTGGACCCTAAACCGTCCCCGTCCCCTAACCCTAACCGTAGCCCGAACCCTAGCCCTAACCCTTCCGCGAAGCCTGACCCTCACACGTGCCCTAATCCTAACCCGTACGCTAACACTAACCCGCGCCCTCACACGCACGCTCCCCCTAAAGCGTTGCCGTACCGTCACCTGGACCCTAAACCGTCCCCGTCCCCTAACCCTAACCCTAGCCCGAACCCTAACCCTAACCCTTCCCCGAAGCCTGACACTCACCCGTCCCCTAATCCTAACCCGTGCGCTAACACTAACCCGCGCCCTCACACACACACTCCCCCTAAAGCGTTGCCGTACCCTCACATGGACCATTAACCGTCCCCGTCCCCTAACCCTAACCCTGGCCCGAAACCTAACCCTAACCCTTCCCTGAAGCCTGACCGTCACCGGCCCCTAATCCTAACCCGTACGCTAACACTAACCCGCGCCCTCACACGCACGCTCCCCCTAAAGCGTTGCCGTACCCTCACCTGGACCCTAAACCGTCCCCGTCCCGTAACCCTAACCCTAGCCCGAACCCTAACCCTAACCCTTCCCCGAAGCCTGACCCTCACCCGTCCCCTAATCCTAACCCGTACGCTAACCCTAACCCGCGCCCTCACACGCACGCTCCCCCTAAAGCGTTACTGTACCCTCACCTGGACCCTAAACCGTCCCCGTCCCCTAACCCTAACCCTAGCCCGATCCCTAAACCTAACCCTTCCCCGAAGCCTGACCCTCACCCGGCCCCTAATCCTAACCCGTACGCTAACACTAACCCGCGCCCTCACACGCACGCTCCCCCTAAAGCGTTGCCGTACCCTCACCTGGACCCTAAACCGTCCCCATCCCCTAACCCTAACCCTAGCGCGAACCCTAACCCTAACCCTTCCCCGAAGCCTGACCCTCACCCGTGCCCTAATCCTAACCCGTACGCTAACACTAACCCGCGCCCTCACACGCACGCTCCCACTAAAGCGTTGCCGTACCCTCACCTGGACCCTAAACCGTCCCCGTCCCCTAACCCTAACCCTAGCCCGAACCCTAACCCTAACCCTTCCCCGAAGCCTGACCATCACCCGTGCCCTAATCCTAACCCGTACGCTAACACTAACCCGCGCCCTCACACGCACGCTCCCCCTAAAGCGTTGCCGTACCCTCACCTGGACTCTAAACCGTCCCCGTCCCCTAACCCTAACCCTAGCCCAAACCCTAACCCTAACCCTTCCCCGAAGCCTGACCCTCACCCGTCCCCTAATCCTAGCCCGTACGCTAACACTAATCCGCGCCCTCACACGCACGCTCCCCCTAATGCATTCTCGTACCCTCACCTGGACCCTAAACCGTCCCTGTCCCCTAACCCTAACCCTAGCCCGAACCCTAACCCTAACCCTTACCCGAAGCCTGACCCTCACCCGTCCTCTAAATCTAACACGTACGCTAACACTAACCAGCGCCCTCACACGCACGCTCCCCCTAAAGCGTAGCCGTACCCTCACATGGACCCTAAACCGTCCCCGTCCCCTAACCCTAACCCTAGCCCGAACGCTAACCGTAACACTTCCCCGAAGCCTGACCCTCACCCGTCCCCTAATCCTAACCCGTACGTGAACACTAACCCGCGCCCTCACACGCACGCTCCCCCTAAAGCGTTGCCGTACCCTCACCTGGACCCTAAACCGTCCCCGTCCCCTAACCCTAACCCTAGCCCGACCACTTGCCCTAACCCTTCCCCGAAGCCTGACCCTCACCCGTCCCATAATCCTAACACGTACGCTAACACTAACCCGCGCCCTCACACGCACGCTCCCCCTAAAGCGTTGCCGTACCCTCACCTGGACCCTAAACCGTCCCCGTCCCCTTACCCTAACCCTACACCGAACCCTAGCACTAACCCTTCCCCGAAGCCTGACACTCACCCGTCCCCTAATCCTAACCCGTACTCTAAAACTAACCCGCGCCCTCACACGCACGCTCCCCCTAAAGCGTTGCCGTACCCTCACCTGGACCCTAAACCGTCCCCGTCCCCTAACCCTAACCCTAGCCCGAACCCTAAACGTAACCCTTACCCGAAGCCTGACCCTCACCCGTCCCCTAATCCTAAAACGTACGCTAACACTAACGCGCGCCCTCACACGCACGCTCCCCCTAAATCGTTGCCGTACCCTCACCTGGACCCTAAACCGTCCCCGTCCCCTAACCCTAACCCTAGCCCGAAACCTAACCCTAACCCTTCCCGGAAGCCTGACCCTCACCCGTCCCCTAATCCTAACCCGTACGCTAACACTAACCCGCGCCCTCACACACACGCTCCCCCTAAAGCGTTGCCGTACCCTCACCTGGACCCTAAACCGTCCCCATCCCCTAACCCTAACCGTAGCCCGAACCCTAGCCCTAACCCTTCCGCGAAGCCTGACCCTCACACGTGCCCTAATCCTAACCCGTACGCTAACACTAACCCGCGCCCTCACACGCACGCTCCCCCTAAAGCGTTGCCGTACCCTCACCTGGACCCTAAACCGTCCCCGTCCCCTAACCCTAACCCTAGCCCGAACCCTAACCCTAACCCTTCCCGGAAGCCTGACCCTCACCCGTCCCCTAATCCTAACCCGTACGCTAACACTAACCCGCGCCCTCACACACACGCTCCCCCTAAAGCGTTGCCGTACCCTCACCTGGACCCTAAACCGTCCCCGTCCCCTAACCCTAACCGTAGCCCGAACCCTAGCCCTAACCCTTCCGCGAAGCCTGACCCTCACACGTGCCCTAATCCTAACCCGTACGCTAACACTAACCCGCGCCCTCACACGCACGCTCCCCCTAAAGCGTTGCCGTACCCTCACCTGGACCCTAAACCGTCCCCGTCCCGTAACCCTAACCCTAGCCCGAACCCTAACCCTAACCCTTCCCCGAAGCCTGACCCTCACCCGTCCCCTAATCCTAACCCGTACGCTAACCCTAACCCGCGCCCTCACACGCACGCTCCCCCTAAAGCGTTACCGTACCCTCACCTGGACCCTAAACCGTCCCCTAACCCTAACCCTAACCCTAGCCCGATCCCTAAACCTAACCCTTCCCCGAAGCCTGACCCTCATCCGGCCCCTAATCCTAACCCGTACGCTAACACTAACCCGCGCCCTCACACGCACGCTCCCCCTAAAGCGTTGCCGTACCCTCACCTGGACCCTAAACCGTCCCCATCCCCTAACCCTAACCCTAGCGCGAACCCTAACCCTAACCCTTCCCCGAAGCCTGACCCTCACCCGTGCCCTAATCCTAACCCGTACGCTAACACTAACCCGCGCCCTCACACGCACGCTCCCCCTAAAGCGTTGCCGTACCCTCACCTGTACCCTAAACCGTCCCCGTCCCCTAACCCTAACCCTAGCCCAAACCCTAACCCTAACCCTTCCCCGAAGCCTGACCATCACCCGTGCCCTAATCCTAACCCTTACGCTAACACTAACCCGCGCCCTCACACGCACGCTCCCCCTAAAGCGTTGCCGTACCCTCACCTGGACTCTAAACCGTCCCCGTCCCCTAACCCTAACCCTAGCCCGAACCCTAACCCTAACCCTTCCCCGAAGCCTGACCCTCACCCGTCCCCTAATCCTAGCCCGTACGCTAACACTAATCCGCGCCCTCACACGCACACTCCCCCTAATGCATTCTCGTACCCTCACCTGGACCCTAAACCGTCCCTGTCCCCTAACCCTAACCCTAGCCCGAACCCTAACCCTAACCCTTCCCCGAAGCCTGACCCTCACCCGTCCTCTAAATCTAACACGTACGCTAACACTAACCAGCGCCCTCACACGCACGCTCCCCCTAAAGCGTAGCCGTACCCTCACATGGACCCTAAACCGTCCCCGTCCCCTAACCCTAACCCTAGCCCGAACCCTAACCGTAACACTTCCCCGAAGCCTGACCCTCACCCGTCCCCTAATCCTAACCCGTACGTGAACACTAACCCGCGCCCTCACACGCACGCTCCCCCTAAAGCGTTGCCGTACCCTCACCTGGACCCTAAACCGTCCCCGTCCCCTAACCCTAACCCTAGCCCGACCACTTGCCCTAACCCTTCCCCGAAGCCTGACCCTCACCCGTCCCATAATCCTAACACGTACGCTAACACTAACCCGCGCCCTCACACGCACGCTCCCCCTAAAGCGTTGCCGTACCCTCACCTGGACCCTAAACCGTCCCCGTCCCCTTACCCTAACCCTACACCGAACCCTAGCACTAACCCTTCCCCGAAGCCTGACACTCACCCGTCCCCTAATCCTAACCCGTACTCTAAAACTAACCCGCGCCCTCACACGCACGCTCCCCCTAAAGCGTTGCCGTACCCTCACCTGGACCCTAAACCGTCCCCGTCCCCTAACCCTAACCCTAGCCCGAACCCTAACCCTAACCCTTCCCTGAAGCCTGACCCTCACCTGTCCCCTAATCCTAACCCGTACGCTAACACTAACCCGCGCCCTCACACGCACGCTCCCCCTAAAGCGTTGCCGTACCCTCACCTGGACCCTAAACCGTCCCCGTCTCCTAACCCTAACCCTAGCCCGAACCCTAACCCTAACCCTTCCCCGTAGCCTGACCCTCACCCGTCCCCTAATCCTAACCCGTACGCTAACACTAACCCGCGCACTCACACGCACGCTCCCCCTAAAGCGTTGCCGTACCCTCATCTGGACCCTAAACCGTCCCTTTCCCCTAACCCTAACCCTAGCCCGAACCCTAACCCTAACCCTTCCCCGAAGCCTGACCCTCACCCGTCCCCTAAATCTAACCCGTACGCTAACACTAACCCGCGCCCTCACACGCACGCTCCCCCTAAAGCGTTGCCGTACCCTCACCTGGACCCTAAACCGTCCCCGTCCCCTAACCCTAACCCTAGCCCGAACCCTAACCGTAACCCTTCCCCGAAGCCTGACCCTCACCCGTGCCCTAATCCTAACCCGTACGCTAACACTAACCCGCTCCCTCACACGCACGCTCCCCCTAAAGCGTTGACGTACCCTCACCTGGACCCTAAACCGTCCCCGTCCGCTAACCCTAACCCTAGCCCGAACCGTAACCCTAACCCTTCCCGGAAGCCTGACCCTCACCCCTCCCCTAATCCTAACCCGTACGCTAACACTAACCCGCGCCCTCACACGCACGCTCCCCCTAAAGCGTTGCCGTACCCTCACCTGGACCCTAAACCGTCCCCGTCCGCTAACCCTAACCCTAGCCCGAACCCTAACCCTAACCCTTCCCCGAAGCCTGACCCTCACCCGTCCCCTAATCCTAACCCGTACGCTAACACTAACCCGCGCCCTCACACGCACGCTCCCCCTAAAGCGTTGCCGTACCCTCACCTGGACCCTAAACGGTCCCCGTCCCCTAACCCTAACACTAGCCCGAACCCTAACCCTAATCCTTCCCCGAAGCCTGACCCTCACTCGTGCCCTAATCCTAACCCGTATGCTAACATTAACCCGCGCCCTCACACGCACGCTCCCCCTAAAGCGTTGCGGTACCCTCACCTGGACCCTAAACCGTCCCCGTCCCCTAACCCTAACCCTAGCCCGAACCCTAACCCTAACACTTCCCCGAAGCCTGACCCTCACCCGTCCCCTAATCCTAACCCGTACGCTAACACTAACCCGCGCCCTCACACGCACGCTCCCCCTAAAGCGTTGCCGTACCCTCACCTGGACCCTAAACCGTCCCTGTCCCCTAACCCTAACCCTAGCCCGAACCCTAACCCTAACCCTTCCCCGAAGCCTGACCCTCACCCGTCCCCTAATCCTAACCCGTATGCTAACACTAACCCGCGCCCTCACACGCACCCTCCCCCTAAAGCGTTGCCGTACCCTCACCTGGACCCTAAACCGTCCCCGTCCCCTAACCCTAACCCTAGCCCGAACCCTAACCCTAACCCTTCCCTGAAGCCTGACCCTCACCGGTCCCCTAATCCTAACCCGTATGCTAACACTAACCCGCGCCTTCACATGCACGCTCCCCCTAAAGCGTTGCCGTACCCTCACCTGGACCCTAAACCGTCCCCGTCCCCTAACCCTAACCCTAGCCCGAACCCTAACCCTAACCCTTCCCCGAAGCCTGACCCTCACCCGTCCCCTAATCCTAACCCGTACTCTAAAACTAACCCGCGCCCTCACACGCACGCTCCCCCTAAAGCGTTGCCATACCCTCACCTGGACCCTAAACCGTCCCCGTCCCCTAACCCTAACCCTAGCCCGATCCCTAACCCTAACCCTTCCCCGAAGCCTGACCCTCACCCGGCCCCTAATCCTAATCCGTACGCTAACACTAACCCTCGCCCTCACATGCACGCTCCCCCTAAAGCGTTGCCGTACCCTCACCTGGACGCTAAACCGTCCCCGTACCCTAACCCTAACCCTAGCCCGAACCCTAACCCTAACCGTTCCCCGAAGCCTGACCCTCACCCGGCCCCTAATCCTAACCCGTACGCTAACACCCACCCGCGCCCTCACACGCACGCTCCCCCTAAAGCGTTGCCGTACCCTCACCTGGACCCTAAACCGTCCCCGTCCCCTAACCCTAACCCTAGCCCGAACCCTAACCCTAACCCTTCCCCGAAGCCTACCCTCACCCGTGCCCTAATCCTAACCCGTACGCTAACACTAACCCGCGCCCTCACACGCACGCTCCCCCTAAAGCATTGCCGTACCCTCACCTGGACCCTAAACCGTCCCTGTCCCCTAACCCTAACCCTAGCCTGAACCCTAACCCTAACCCTTCCCCGAATCCTGACCCTCACCCGTGCCCTAATCCTAACCCGTACGCTAACACTAACCCGCGCCCTCACACGCACGCTCCCCCTAAAGCGTTGCCGTACCCTCACCTGGACCCTAAACCGTCCCCGTCCCCTAACCCTAACCCTAGCCCGAACCCTAACCCTAACCCTTCCCCGAAGCCTGACCCTCACCCGTCCCCTAATCCTAACCCGTACGGTAACACTAACCCGCGCCCTCACACGCACGCTCCCCCTAAAGCGTTGCCGAACCCTCACCTGGACCCTAAACCGTCCCCGTCCCCTAACCCTAACCCTAGCCCGAACCCTAACCCTAACACTTCCCCGAAGCCGGACCCTCACCCGTTCCCTAATCCTAACCCGTACGCTAACAGTAACCCGCGCCCTCACACGCACGCTCCCCCTAAAGCGTTGCCGTACCCTCACCTGGACCCTAAACCGTCCCTGTCCCCTAACCCTAACCCTAGCCAAACCCTAACCCTAACCCTTCCCCGAAGCCTGACGCTCACCCGTCCCCTAAATCTAACCCGTACGCTAACACTAACACGCGCCCTCACAGGCAAGCTCCCCCTAAAGCGTTGCCGTACCCTCACCTGGACCCTAAACCGTCCCAGTCCCCTAAACCTAACCCTAACCCTAGCCCAAACCGTAAACGTAACCCTTCCCCGAAGCCTGACCCTCACCCGTCCCCTTATCCTAACCCGTACGCTAACACTAACCCGCGCCCTCACACGCACGCTCCCCCTAAAGCGCTGCCGTACCCTCACCTGGACCCTAAACCGTCCCCGTCCCCTAACCCTAACCCTAGCCCGAACCCTAACCCTAACCCTTCCCCGAAGCCTGACCCTCACCCGTCCCCTAATCCTAACCCGTACGCTAACACTAACCCGCGCCCTCACACGCACGCTCCCCCTAAAGCGCTGCCGTACCCTCACCTGGACCCTAAACCGTCCCCGTCCCCTAACCCTAACCCTAGCCCGAACCCTAACCCTAACCCTTCCCCGAAGCCTGACCCTCACCCGTCCCCTAATCCTAACCCGTACGCTAACACTAACCCGCGCCCTCACACGCACGCTCCCCCTAAAGCGTTGCCGTACCCTCACCTGGACCCTAAACCGTTCCCGTCCCCTAACCCTAACACTAGCCCGAACCCTAACCCTAAACCTTCCCCGAAGCCTGACCCTCCCCCGTCCCATAATCCTAACCCGTACGCTAACACTAACCCGCGCACTCACACGAACGCTCCCCCTAAAGCGTTGCCGTACCCTCACCTGGACCCTAAACGGTCCCCGTCCCCTAACCCTAACCCTAGCCCGAACCCTAACCCTAACCCTTCCCCGAAGCCTGACCCTCACCCGTCCCCTAATCCTAACCCGTACGCTAACACTAACCCGCGCCCTCACACGCACGCATCCCCAAAGCGTTGCCGTACCCTCACCTGGACCCTAAACCGTCCCCGTCCCCTAACCCTAACCCTAGCCCGAACCCTAACCCTAACCCTTCCCCGAAGCCTGACCCTCACCCGTCCCCTAATCCTAACCTGTACGCTAACAGTACCCCGCGCCCTCACCCGCATGCTCCCCCTAAAGCGTTGCCGTACCCTCACCTGGACCCTAAACCGTCCCCGTCCCCTAACCCTAATCCTAGCCCGAACCGTAACCGTACACCTTCCCCGAAGCCCGACCCTCACCCGTCCCCTAATCCTAACCCGTACGCTAACACTAACCCGCGCCCTCACCCGCGTGCTCCCCCAAAGCGTTGCTGTACCCTCACCTGGACCCTAAACCGTCCCCGTCCCCTAACCCTAACCCTAGCCCGAACCCTAGCCCTAACCCTTCCCCGAAGCCTGACCCTCACCCGTCCCCTAATCCTAACCCGTACGCTAACACTAACCCGCGCCCTCACACGCACGCTCCCCCTAAAGCGTTGCCGTACCCTCACCTGGACCCTAAACCGTCCCCGTACCCTAACCCTAACCCTAGCCCAAGCACTTGCCCTAAACCTTCCCCGAAGCCTGACCCTCACCCGTCCCCTAATCCTAACCCGTACGCTAACACTAACCCGCGCCCTCACACGCACGCTACCCCTAAAGCTTTGCCGTACCCTCACCTGGACCCTAAACCGTCCCCGTCCCCTAACACTAACCCTAGCCCGAACCCTAACCCTAACCCTTCCCCGAAGCCTGACACTCACCCGTCCCCTAATCCTAACCCGTACGCTAACACTAACCCGCGCCCTCACACGCACGCTCCCCCTAAAGCGTTGCCGTACCCTCACCTGGACCCTAAACAGTCCCCATCTCCTAACCCTAACCCTAGCCCGAACCCTAACCCTAACCCTTCCCCGAAGCCTGACCCTCATCCGTCCCCTAATCCTAACCCGTACGCTAACACTAACCCACGCCCTCACACACACGCTCCCCCTAAAGCGTTGCCGTACCCTCACCTGGACCATAAACCGTCCCCGTCCCCTAACCCTAACCCTAACCCGAACCCTAACCCTAACCCTTCCCCGAAGCCTGACCCTCACCCGTCCCCTAATCCTAACCCGTACGCTAACACTAACCCGCGCCCTCACACGCACGCTCCCCCTAAAGTGTTGCCGTACCCTCACCTGGACGCTAAGCAGTCCCCGTCCCCTAACCCTAACCCTAGCCCGAACCCTATCCCTAACACTTCCCCGAAGCCTGACCCTCACCCGTCCCCTAATCCTAACCCGTACGCTAACACTTTCCCGCGCCCTCACACGCACGCTCCCCCTAAAGCGTTGCCGTACCCTCACCTGGACCCTAAACCGTCCCCGTCCCCTAACCCTAACCCTAGCCCGAACCCTAACCCTAACCATTCTCCGAAGCCTGACCCTCACCCGTCCCCTAATCCTAACCCGTATGCTAACACTAACCCGCGCCCTCACACGCACGCTCCCCCTAAAGCGTTGCCGTACCCTCACCTGGACCCTAAACCGTCCCCGTCCCCTAACCCTAACCCTAGCCCGAACCCTAACCCTAACCCTTCCCCGAAGCCTGACCCTCACCCGTCCCCTAATCCTAACCCATACGCTAACACTAACCCGCGCCCTCACACGCACGCTGCCCCAAAGCGTTGCCGTACCCTCACCTACACCCTAAACCGTCCCCGTCCCCTAACCCTAACCCTAGCCCGAACCCTAACCCTAACACTTCCCCGAAGCCTGACCCTCACCCGTCCCCTAATCCTAACCCGTACGCTAACACCCACCCGCGCCCTCACACGCACGCTCCCCCTAAAGCGTTGCCATACCCTCACATGGACCCTAAACCGTCCCCGTCCCCTAACACTAACCCTAGCCCGAACCCTAACCCTAACCCTTCCCCGAAGCCTGACACTCACCTGTCCGCTAATTCTAACCCTTACGCTAACACTAACCCGCGCCCTCACACGCACGCTCCCCCTAAAGCGTTGCCGTACCCTCACCTGGACCCTAAACCGTCCCCGTCCCCTAACCCTAACCCTAGCCCGAACCCTAACCCTAACCCTTCCCCGAAGCCTGACCCTCACCCGTCCCCTAATCCTAACCCGTACGCTAACACTAACCCGCGCCCTCACACGCACCCTCCCCCTAAAGCGTTGCCGTACCCTCACCTGGACCCTAAACCGTCCCCGTCCCCTAACCCTAACCCTAGCCCGAACCCTAAACCTAACCCTTCCCCGAAGCCTGATCCTCACCCGTCACCTAATCCTAACCCATACGCTAACACTAACCCGCGCCCTCACACGCACGCTCCCCCTAAAGCGTTGCCGTACCCTCACCTGGACCCTAAACCGTCCCCGTCCCCTAACCCTAACCCTAGCCCGAACCCTAACCCTAACACTTCCCCGAAGCCTGAACCTCACCCGTCCCCTAATCCTAAACCGTACGCTAACACTAACCCGCGCCCTCACACGCACGCTCCCCCAAAGCGTTGCTATACCCTCACCTGGACCCTAAACCGTCCCCGTCCCCTAACCCTAACCCTAGCCCGAACCCTAACCCTAACACTTCCCCGAAGCCTGACCCTCACCCGTTCCCTAATCCTAACCCGTACGCTAACAGTAACCCGCGCCCTCACACGCACGCTCCCCCTAAAGCGTTGCCGTACCCTCACCTGGACCCTAAACCGTCCCTGTCCCCTAACCCTAACACTAGCCCGAACCCTAACCCTAACCCTTCCCCGAAGCCTGACGCTCACCCGTCCCCTAAATCTAACCCGTACGCTAACACTAACCCGCGCCCTAACAGGCACGCTCCCCCTAAAGCGTTGCCGTACCCTCACCTGGACCCTAAACCGTCCCAGTCCCCTAAACCTAACCCTAACACTAGGCCAAACCGTAAACGTAACCCTTCCCCGAAGCCTGACCCTCACCCGTCCCCTTATCCTAACCCGTACGCTAACACTAACCCGCGCCCTACACGCACGCTCCCCCTAAAGCGCTGCCGTACCCTCACCTGGACCCTAAACCGTCCCCGTCCCCTAACCCTAACCCTAGCCCGAACCCTAACCCTAACCCTTCCCCGAAGCCTGACCCTCACCCATCCCCTAATCCTAACCCGTACGCTAACACTAACCCGCGCCCTCACACGCACGCTCCCCCAAAGCATTGCCGTACCCTCACCTGGACCCTAAACCGTCCCCGTCCCCTAACCCTAACCCTAGCCCGAACCCTAACCCTAACCCTTCCCCGAAGCCTGACCCTCACCCGTCCCCTAATCCTAACCTGTACGCTAACAGTAACCCGCGCCCTCACCCGCGTGCTCCCCCTAAAGCGTTGGCGTATCCTCACCTGGACCCTAAACCGTCCCCGTCCCCTAACCCTAACCCTAGCCCGAACCCTATCCCTAACCGTTCCCCGAAGCCTGACCCTCACCCGTCCCCTAATCCTAACCCGTACGCTAACACTAACCCGCGCCCTCACCCGCGTGCTCCCCCAAAGCGTTGCTGTACCCTCACCTGGACCCTAAACCGTCCCTGTCCCCTAACCCTAACCCTAGCCCGAACCCTAGCCCTAACCCTTCCCCGAAGCCTGACCCTCACCCGTCCCCTAATCCTAACCCGTACGCTAACACTAACCCTCGCCCTCACACGCACGCTCCCCCTAAAGCGTTGCCGTACCCTCACCTGGACCCTAAACCGTCCCCGTACCCTAACCCTAACCCTAGCCCAAGCACTTGCCCTAAACCTTCCCCGAAGCCTGACCCTCACCCGTCCCCTAATCCTAACCCGTACGCTAACACTAACCCGCGCCCTCACACGCACGCTCCCCCTAAAGCGTTGCCGTACCCTCACCTGGACCCTAAACCGTCCCCATCTCCTAACCCTAACCCTAGCCCGAACCCTAACCCTAACCCTTCCCCGAAGCCTGACCCTCACCCGTCCCCTAATCCTAACCTGTACGCTAACAGTAACCCGCGCCCTCACCCGCGTGCTCCCCCTAAAGCGTTGCCGTATCCTCACCTGGACCCTAAACCGTCCCCGTCCCCTAACCCTAACCCTAGCCCGAACCCTAACCCTAACCGTTCCCCGAAGCCTGACCCTCACCCGTCCCCTAATCCTAACCCGTACGCTAACACTAACCCGCGCCCTCACCCGCGTGCTCCCCCAAAGCGTTGCTGTACCCTCACCTGGACCCTAAACCGTCCCCGTCCCCTAACCCTAACCCTAGCCCGAACCCTAGCCCTAACCCTTCCCCGAAGCCTGACCCTCACCCGTCCCCTAATCCTAACCCGTACGCTAACACTAACCCGCGCCCTCACACGCACGCTCCCCCTAAAGCGTTGCCGTACCCTCACCTGGACCCTAAACCGTCCCCGTACCCTAACCCTAACCCTAGCCCAAGCACTTGCCCTAAACCTTCCCCGAAGCCTGACCCTCACCCGTCCCCTAATCCTAACCCGTACGCTAACACTAACCCGCGCCCTCACACGCATGCTCCACCCAAAGCGTTGCCGTACCCTCACCTGGACCCTAAACCGTCCCCGTCCCCTAACCCTAACCCTAGCCCGAACCCTAACCCTAACCCTTCCCCGAAGCCTGACCCTCACCCGTCCCCTAATCCTAACCCGTACGCTAACACTAACCCTCGCCCTCACACGCACGCTCCCCCTAAAGCGTTGCTGTACCCTCACCTGGATCCTAAACCGTCCCCGTCCCCTAACCCTAACCCTAGCCCGAACCCTAACCCTAACCCTTCCCCGAAGCCTGACCCTCACCCGTCCCCTAATCCTAACCCGTACGCTAACACTAACCCGCGCCCTCACACGCACGCTCCCCCTAAAGCGTTGCCGTACCCTCACCTGGACCCTAAACCGTCCCCATCTCCTAACCCTAACCGTAGCCCGAACCCTAACCCTAACCCTTCCCCGAAGCCTGACCCTCACCCGTCCCTTAATCCTAACCCATACGCTAACACTAACCCGCGCCCTCACACGCACGCTCCCCCTAAAGCGTTGCCGTACCCTCACCTGGACCCTAAACCGTCCCCGTCCCCTAACCCTAACCCTAACCCGAACCCTAACCCTAACCCTTCCCCGAAGCCTGACCCTCACCCGTCCCCTAATCCTAACCCGTACGCTAACACTAACCCGCGCCCTCACACGCACGCTCCCCCTAAAGCGTTGCCGTACCCTCACCTGGACCCTAAACCGTCCCCATCTCCTAACCCTAACCCTAGCCCGAACCCTAACCCTAACCCTTCCCCGAAGCCTGACCCTCACCCGTCCCCTATCCTAACCCGTACGCTAACACTAACCCGCGCCCTCACACGCACGCTCCCCCTAAAGCGTTGCCGTACCCTCACCTGGACCATAAACCGTCCCCGTCCCCTAACCCTAACCCTAACCCGAACCCTAACCCTAACCCTTCCCCGAAGCCTGACCCTCACCCGTCCCCTAATCCTAACCCGTACGCTAACACTAACCCGCGCCCTCACACGCACGCTCCCCCTAAAGCGTTGCCGTACCCTCACCTAGACGCTAAGCAGTCCCCGTCCCCTAACCCTAACCCTAGCCCGAACCCTATCCCTAACACTTCCCCGAAGCCTGACCCTCACCCGTCCCCTAATCCTAACCCGTACGCTAACACTAACCCGCGCCCTCACACGCACGCTCCCCCTAAAGCGTTGCCGTACCCTCACCTGGACCCTAAACCGTCCCCGTCCCCTAACCCTAACCCTAGCCCGAACCCTAACCCTAACCCTTCCCCGAAGCCTGACCCTCACCCGTCCCCTAATCCTAACCCGTATGCTAACACTAACCCGCGCCCTCACACGCACGCTCCCCCTAAAGCGTTGCCGTACCCTCACCTGGACCCTAAACGGTCCCCGTCCCCTAACCCTAACCTTAGCCCGAACCCTAACCCTAACCCTTCCCCGAAGCCTGACCCTCACCCGTCCCCTAATCCTAACCCGTACGCTAACACTAACCCGCGCCCTCACACGCACGCTGCCCCAAAGCGTTGCCGTACCCTCACCTGGACCCTAAACCGTCCCCGTCCCCTAACCCTAACCCTAGCCCGAACCCTAACCCTAACCATTCCCCGAAGCCTGACACTCACCCGTCCCCTAATCCTAACCCGTACGCTAACACTAACCCGCGCCCTCACACGCACGCTCCCCCTAAAGCGTTGCCGTACCCTCACCTGGACCCTAAACGGTCCCCGTCCCCTAACCCTAACCCTAGCCCGAACCCTAACCCTAACCCTTCCCCGAAGCCTGACCCTCACCCGTCCCCTAATCCTAACCCGTACCCTAACACTAACCCGCGGCCTCACACGCACGCTCCCCCAAAGCGTTGCCGTACCCTCACCTGGACCCTAAACCGTCCCCGTCCCCTAACCCTAACCCTAGCCCGAACCCTAACCCTAACCCTTCCCCGAAGCCTGACCCTCACCCGTCCCCTATCCTAACCCGTACGCTAACACTAACCCGCGCCCTCACACGCACGCTCCCCCTAAAGCGTTGCCGTACCCTCACCTGGACCATAAACCGTCCCCGTCCCCTAACCCTAACCCTAACCCGAACCCTAACCCTAACCCTTCCCCGAAGCCTGACCCTCACCCGTCCCCTAATCCTAACCCGTACGCTAACACTAACCCGCGCCCTCACACGCACGCTCCCCCTAAAGCGTTGCCGTACCCTCACCTGGACGCTAAGCAGTCCCCGTCCCCTAACCCTAACCCTAGCCCGAACCCTATCCCTAACACTTCCCCGAAGCCTGACCCTCACCCGTCCCCTAATCCTAACCCGTACGCTAACACTAACCCGCGCCCTCACACGCACGCTCCCCCTAAAGCGTTGCCGTACCCTCACCTGGACCCTAAACCGTCCCCGTCCCCTAACCCTAATCCTAGCCCGAACCGTAACCCTACACCTTCCCCGAAGCCTGACCTTCACCCGTTCCCTAATCCTAACGCGTACGCTAACACTAACCCGCGCCCTCACACGCACGCTCCCCCTAAAGCGTTGCCGTACCCTCACCTGGACCCTAAACCGTCCCCGTCCCCTAACCCTAACCCTAGCCCGAACCCTAACCCTAACCCTTCCCCGAAGCCTGACCCTCACCCGTCCCCTAATCCTAACCCGTATGCTAACACTAACCCGCGCCCTCACACGCACGCTCCCCCTAAAGCGTTGCCGTACCCTCACCTGGACCCTAAACCGTCCCCGTCCCCTAACCCTAACCCTAGCCCGAACCCTAACCCTAACCCTTCCCCGAAGCCTGACCCTCACCCGTCCCCTAATCCTAACCCGTACGCTAACACTAACCCTCGCCCTCACACGCACGCTCCCCCTAAAGCGTTGCTGTACCCTCACCTGGATCCTAAACCGTCCCCGTCCCCTAACCCTAACCCTAGCCCGAACCCTAACCCTAACCCTTCCCCGAAGCCTGACCCTCACCCGTCCCCTAATCCTAACCCGTACGCTAACACTAACCCGCGCCCTCACACGCACGCTCCCCCTAAAGCGTTGCCGTACCCTCACCTGGACCCTAAACCGTCCCCATCTCCTAACCCTAACCGTAGCCCGAACCCTAACCCTAACCCTTCCCCGAAGCCTGACCCTCACCCGTCCCTTAATCCTAACCCATACGCTAACACTAACCCGCGCCCTCACACGCACGCTCCCCCTAAAGCGTTGCCGTACCCTCACCTGGACCCTAAACCGTCCCCGTCCCCTAACCCTAACCCTAACCCGAACCCTAACCCTAACCCTTCCCCGAAGCCTGACCCTCACCCGTCCCCTAATCCTAACCCGTACGCTAACACTAACCCGCGCCCTCACACGCACGCTCCCCCTAAAGCGTTGCCGTACCCTCACCTGGACCCTAAACCGTCCCCATCTCCTAACCCTAACCCTAGCCCGAACCCTAACCCTAACCCTTCCCCGAAGCCTGACCCTCACCCGTCCCCTATCCTAACCCGTACGCTAACACTAACCCGCGCCCTCACACGCACGCTCCCCCTAAAGCGTTGCCGTACCCTCACCTGGACCATAAACCGTCCCCGTCCCCTAACCCTAACCCTAACCCGAACCCTAACCCTAACCCTTCCCCGAAGCCTGACCCTCACCCGTCCCCTAATCCTAACCCGTACGCTAACACTAACCCGCGCCCTCACACGCACGCTCCCCCTAAAGCGTTGCCGTACCCTCACCTAGACGCTAAGCAGTCCCCGTCCCCTAACCCTAACCCTAGCCCGAACCCTATCCCTAACACTTCCCCGAAGCCTGACCCTCACCCGTCCCCTAATCCTAACCCGTACGCTAACACTAACCCGCGCCCTCACACGCACGCTCCCCCTAAAGCGTTGCCGTACCCTCACCTGGACCCTAAACCGTCCCCGTCCCCTAACCCTAACCCTAGCCCGAACCCTAACCCTAACCCTTCCCCGAAGCCTGACCCTCACCCGTCCCCTAATCCTAACCCGTATGCTAACACTAACCCGCGCCCTCACACGCACGCTCCCCCTAAAGCGTTGCCGTACCCTCACCTGGACCCTAAACGGTCCCCGTCCCCTAACCCTAACCTTAGCCCGAACCCTAACCCTAACCCTTCCCCGAAGCCTGACCCTCACCCGTCCCCTAATCCTAACCCGTACGCTAACACTAACCCGCGCCCTCACACGCACGCTGCCCCAAAGCGTTGCCGTACCCTCACCTGGACCCTAAACCGTCCCCGTCCCCTAACCCTAACCCTAGCCCGAACCCTAACCCTAACCATTCCCCGAAGCCTGACACTCACCCGTCCCCTAATCCTAACCCGTACGCTAACACTAACCCGCGCCCTCACACGCACGCTCCCCCTAAAGCGTTGCCGTACCCTCACCTGGACCCTAAACGGTCCCCGTCCCCTAACCCTAACCCTAGCCCGAACCCTAACCCTAACCCTTCCCCGAAGCCTGACCCTCACCCGTCCCCTAATCCTAACCCGTACGCTAACACTAACCCGCGCCCTCACACGCACGCTCCCCCTAAAGCGTTGCCGTACCCTCACCTGGACCATAAACCGTCCCCGTCCCCTAACCCTAACCCTAACCCGAACCCTAACCCTAACCCTTCCCCGAAGCCTGACCCTCACCCGTCCCCTAATCCTAACCCGTACGCTAACACTAACCCGCGCCCTCACACGCACGCTCCCCCTAAAGCGTTGCCGTACCCTCACCTGGACGCTAAGCAGTCCCCGTCCCCTAACCCTAACCCTAGCCCGAACCCTATCCCTAACACTTCCCCGAAGCCTGACCCTCACCCGTCCCCTAATCCTAACCCGTACGCTAACACTAACCCGCGCCCTCACACGCACGCTCCCCCTAAAGCGTTGCCGTACCCTCACCTGGACCCTAAACCGTCCCCGTCCCCTAACCCTAATCCTAGCCCGAACCGTAACCCTACACCTTCCCCGAAGCCTGACCTTCACCCGTTCCCTAATCCTAACGCGTACGCTAACACTAACCCGCGCCCTCACACGCACGCTCCCCCTAAAGCGTTGCCGTACCCTCACCTGGACCCTAAACCGTCCCCGTCCCCTAACCCTAACCCTAGCCCGAACCCTAACCCTAACCCTTCCCCGAAGCCTGACCCTCACCCGTCCCCTAATCCTAACCCGTATGCTAACACTAACCCGCGCCCTCACACGCACGCTCCCCCTAAAGCGTTGCCGTACCCTCACCTGGACCCTAAACGGTCCCCGTCCCCTAACCCTAACCTTAGCCCGAACCCTAACCCTAACCCTTCCCCGAAGCCTGACCCTCACCCGTCCCCTAATCCTAACCCGTACGCTAACACTAACCCGCGCCCTCACACGCACGCTGCCCCAAAGCGTTGCCGTACCCTCACCTGGACCCTAAACCGTCCCCGTCCCCTAACCCTAACCCTAGCCCGAACCCTAACCCTAACCATTCCCCGAAGCCTGACCCTCACCCGTCCCCTAATCCTAACCCGTACGCTAACACTAACCCGCGCCCTCACACGCACGCTCCCCCTAAAGCGTTGCCGTACCCTCACCTGGACCCTAAACGGTCCCCGTCCCCTAACCCTAACCCTAGCCCGAACCCTAACCCTAACCCTTCCCCGAAGCCTGACCCTCACCCGTCCCCTAATCCTAACCCGTACCCTAACACTAACCCGCGGCCTCACACGCACGCTCCCCCAAAGCGTTGCCGTACCCTCACCTGGACCCTAAACCGTCCCCGTCCCCTAACCCTAACCCTAGCCCGAACCCTAACCCTAACCCTTCCCCGAAGCCTGACCCTCACCCGTCCCCTAATCCTAACCCGTACGCTAACACCCACCCGCGCCCTCACACACACGCTCCCCCTAAAGCGTTGCCATACCCTCACCTGGACCCTAAACCGTCCCCGTCCCCTAATCCTAACCCTAGCACGAACCCTAACCCTAACCCTTCCCCGAAGCCTGACCCTCACCTGTCCGCTAATCCTAACACTTACGCTAACACTAACCCGCGCCCTCACACGCACGCTCCCCCTAAAGCGTTGCCGTACCCTCACCTGGACACTAAACCGTCCCCGTCCCCTAACCCTAACCCTAGCCCGAACCCTAACCCTAACCCTTCCCCGAAGCCTGACCCTCACCCGTCCCCTAATCCTAACCCGTACGCTAACACTAACCCGCGCCCTCACACGCACCCTCCCCCTAAAGCGTTGCCGTACCCTCACCTGGACCCTAAACCATCCCCGTCCCCTAACCCTAACCCTAGCCCGAACCCTAAACCTTACCCTTCCCCGAAGCCTGACCCTCACCCGTCCCCTAATCCTAACCCGTACGCTAACACTAACCCGCGCCCTCACACGCACGCTCCCCCTAAAGCGTTGCCGTACCCTCACCTGGACCCTAAACCGTCCCCGTCCCCTAACCCTAACCCTAGCCCGAACCCTAACCCTAACACTTCCCCGAAGCCTGACCCTCACCCGTCCCCTAATCCTAACCCGTACGCTAACACTAACCCGCGCCCTCACACGCAGGCTCCCCCTAAAGCGTTGCCGTACCCTCACCTGGACGCTAAGCAGTCCCCGTCCCCTAACCCTAACCCTAGCCCGAAACCTATCCCTAACACTTCCCCGAAGCCTGACCCTCACCCGTCCCCTAATCCTAACCCGTACGCTAACACTAACCCGCGCCCTCACACGCACGCTCCCCCTAAAGCGTTGCCGTACCCTCACCTGGACACTAAACCGTCCCCGTCCCCTAACCCTAACCCTAGCCCGAACCCTAACCCTAACCCTTCCCCGAAGCCTGACCCTCACCCGTCCCCTAATCCTAACCCGTACGCTAACACTAACCCGCGCCCTCACACGCACGCTCCCCCTAAAGCGTTGCCGTACCCTCACCTGGACCCTAAACCGTCCCCGTCCCCTAACCCTAACCCTAGCCCGAACCATAACCCTAACACTTCCCCGAAGCCTGACCCTCACCCGTCCCCTAATCCTAACCCGTACGCTAACACTAACCCGCGCCCTCACACGCACGCTCCCCCAAAGCGTTGCTGTACCCTCACCTGGACCCTAAACCGTCCCCGTTCCCTAACCCTAACCCTAGCCCGAACCCTAACCCTAACCCTTCCCCGAAGCCTGACCCTCACCCGTCCCCTAATCCTAACCCGTACGCTAACACTAACTCGCGCCCTCACTCGCACGCTCCCCCTAAAGCGTTGCCGTACCCTCACCTGGACCCTAAACCGTCCCCGTCCCCTAACCCTAACCCTAGCCCGAACCCTATCCCTAACACTTCCCCGAAGCCTGACCCTCACCCGTCCCCAATCCTAACCCGTACGCTAACACAAACCCGCGCCCTCACACGCACGCTCCCCCTAAAGCGTTGCCGTACCCTCACCTGGACCCTAAACCGTCCCCGTCCCCTAACCCTAACCCTAGCCCGAAACCTAACCCTAACCCTTCCCCGAAGCCTGACCCTAACACGTCCCCTAATCCTAACCATTACGCTAACACTAACCCGCGCCCTCACACGCACGCTCCCCCTAAAGCATTGCCGTACCCTCACCTGGACCCTAAACCGTCCCCGTCCCCTAACCCTAACCCTAGACCGAACCCTAACCCTAACCCTTGCCCGAAGCCTGACCCTCACCCGTGCCCTTATCCAAACCCGTACGCTAACACTAACCCACGCCCTCACACGCACGCTCCCCCTAAAGCGTTGCCGTACCCTCACCTGGACCCTAAACCGTCCCCGTCCCCTAACCCTAACCCTAGCCCGAACCCTAACCCTAACACTTCCCCGAAGCCTGACCCTCACCCGTCCCCTAATCCTAACCCGTACGCTAACACTAACCCGCGCCCTCACACGCACACTCCCCTTAAAGCTTTGCCGTACCCTCACCTTGACCCTAAACCGTCCCCGTCCGCTAACCCTAACCCTAGCCCGAACCCTAACGCTAACCGTTCCCCGAAGCCTGACCCTCACCCGTCCCCTAATCCTAACCCGTACGCTAACACTAACCCGCGCCCTCACACGCACGCTCCCCCTAAAGCGTTGCCGTACCCTCACCTGGACCCTAAACCGTCCCCGTCCCCTAACCCTAACCCTAGCCCGAACCCTAACCCTAAACCTTCCCCGAAGCCTGACCCTCACCCGTCCCCTAATCCTAACCCGTACGCTAACACTAACCCGCGCCCTCACACGCACGGTCCCCCTAAAGCGTTGCCGTACCCTCACCTGGACCCTAAACCGTCCCCGTCCCCTAACCCTAACCCTAGCCCGAACCCTAACCCTAACCGTTCCCCGAAGCCTGACCCTCACCCGTCCACTAATCCTAACCCTTACGCTAACACTAACCCGCGCCCTCACACGCACGCTCCCCCAAAGCGTTGACGTACCCTCACCTGGACCCTAAACCGTCCCCGTCCCCTAACCCTAACCCTAGCCCGAACCCTAACCCTAACCGTTCCCCGAAGCCTGACCCTCACCCGTCCCCTAATCCTAACCCGTACGATAACACTAACCCGCGCCCTCGCACGCACGCTCCCCCTACAGCGTTGCCGTACCCGTACCTGGACCGTAAACCGTCACCGTCCCCTAACCGTAACCCTAGCCCGAACCCTAACCCTAACCCTTCCCCGAAGCCTGACCCTCACCCGTCCCCTAACCCTAACCCTTACGCTAACACTAACCCGAGCCCTCACACGCACGCTCCCCCTAAAGCATTGCTGTACCCTCACCTGGACCCTAAACCGTCCCCGTCCCCTAACCCTAGCCCGAACCCTAACCCTAACCCTTCCCCGAAGCCTGACCCTCACCCGTCCCCTAATCCTAACCCGTACGCTAACACTAACCCGCGCCCTCACACGCACGCTCCCCCTAAAGCGTTGCCGTACCCTCACCTGGACCCTAAACCGTCCCCGTCCCCTAACCCTAACCATAGCCCGAAACCTAACCCTAACACTTCCCCGAAGCCTGACCCTCACCCGTCCCCTAATCCTAACCCGTACGCTAACACTAACCCGTGCCCTCACACGCACGCTCCCCCTAAAGCTTTGCCGTACCCTCACCAGGACCCTAAACCGTCCCCGTCCGCTAACCCTAACCCTAGCCCTAACCCTAACCCTAACACTTCCCCGAAGCCTGACCCTCACCCGTCCCCTAATCCTAACCCGTACGCTAACACTAACCCGCGCCCTCACACGCACGCTCCCCCTAAAGCGTTGCCGTACCCTCACCTGGACCCTAAACCGTCCCCGTCCCCTAACCCTAACCCTAGCCCGAACCCTACCCCTAACCCTTCCCCGAAGCCTGACCCTCACCCGTCCCCTAATCCTAACCCGTACGCTAACACTAACCCGCGCCCTCACACGCACGCTCCCCCTAAAGCGTTGCCGTACCCTCACCTGGATCCTAAACCGTCCCCGTCCCCTAACCCTAACCCTAGCCCGAAACCTAACCCTAAACCTTCCCCGAAGCCTGACCCTCACCCGTCCCCTAATCCTAACTCGTACGCTAACACTAACCCGCGCCCTCACACGCACGCTCCCCCTAAAGCGTTGCCGTACCCTCACCTGGACCCTAAACCGTCCCCGTCCCCTAACCCTAGCCCAGACCCTAACCCTAACCCTTCCCCGAAGCCTGACCCTCACCCGTCCCCTAATCCTAACCCGTACGCTAACACTAACCTGCGCCCTCACACGCACCCTCCCCCTAAAGCGTTGCCGTACCCTCACCTGGACCCTAAACCGTCCCCGTCCCCTAACCCTAACCCTAGCCCGAACCCTAACCCTAACCCTTCCCCGAAGCCTGACCCTCACCCGTCCCCTAATCCTAACCCGTACGCTAACACTAACCCGCGCCCTCACACGCACGCGCCCCCTAAAGCGTTGCCGTACCCTCACCTGGACCCTAAACCGTCCCCGTCCCCTAACCCTAACCCTAGCCCGAAACCTAACCCTAACCCTTCCCCGAAGCCTGACCCTCACCCGTCCCCTAATCCTAACGCCTACGCTAACACTAACCCGCGCCCTCACACGCACGCTCCCCCAAAGCGTTGCTGTACCCTCACCTGGACCCTAAACCGTCCCCGTCCCCTAACCCTAACCCTAGCCCGAACCCTAACCCTAACCCTTCCCCGAAGCCTGACCCTCACCCGTCCCCTAATCCTAACCCGTACGCTAACACTAACTCGCGCCCTCACTCGCACGCTCCCCCTAAAGCGTTGCCGTACCCTCACCTGGACCCTAAACCGTCCCCGTCCCCTAACCCTAACCCTAGCCCGAACCCTATCCCTAACACTTCCCCGAAGCCTGACCCTCACCCGTCCCCAATCCTAACCCGTACGCTAACACAAACCCGCGCCCTCACACGCACGCTCCCCCTAAAGCGTTGCCGTACCCTCACCTGGACCCTAAACCGTCCCCGTCCCCTAACCCTAACCCTAGCCCGAAACCTAACCCTAACCCTTCCCCGAAGCCTGACCCTCACACGTCCCCTAATCCTAACCATTACGCTAACACTAACCCGCGCCCTCACACGCACGCTCCCCCTAAAGCATTGCCGTACCCTCACCTCGACCCTAAACCGTCCCCGTCCCCTAACCCTAACCCTAGACCGAACCCTAACCCTAACACTTCCCCGAAGCCTGACCCTCACCCGTGCCCTTATCCTAACCCGTACGCTAACACTAACCCGCGCCCTCACACGCACGCTCCCCCTAAAGCGTTGCCGTACCCTCACCTGGACCCTAAACCGTCCCCGTCCCCTAACCCTAACCCTAGCCCGAACCCTATCCCTAACACTTCCCCGAAGCCTGACCCTCACCCGTCCCCAATCCTAACCCGTACGCTAACACAAACCCGCGCCCTCACACGCACGCTCCCCCTAAAGCGTTGCCGTACCCTCACCTGGACCCTAAACCGTCCCCGTCCCCTAACCCTAACCCTAGCCCGAAACCTAACCCTAACCCTTCCCCGAAGCCTGACCCTAACACGTCCCCTAATCCTAACCATTACGCTAACACTAACCCGCGCCCTCACACGCACGCTCCCCCTAAAGCATTGCCGTACCCTCACCTGGACCCTAAACCGTCCCCGTCCCCTAACCCTAACCCTAGACCGAACCCTAACCCTAACCCTTGCCCGAAGCCTGACCCTCACCCGTGCCCTTATCCAAACCCGTACGCTAACACTAACCCACGCCCTCACACGCACGCTCCCCCTAAAGCGTTGCCGTACCCTCACCTGGACCCTAAACCGTCCCCGTCCCCTAACCCTAACCCTAGCCCGAACCCTAACCCTAACACTTCCCCGAAGCCTGACCCTCACCCGTCCCCTAATCCTAACCCGTACGCTAACACTAACCCGCGCCCTCACACGCACACTCCCCTTAAAGCTTTGCCGTACCCTCACCTTGACCCTAAACCGTCCCCGTCCGCTAACCCTAACCCTAGCCCGAACCCTAACCCTAACCGTTCCCCGAAGCCTGACCCTCACGCGTCCCCTAATCCTAACCCGTACGCTAACACTAACCCGCGCCCTCACACGCACGCTCCCCCTAAAGCGTTGCCGTACCCTCACCTGGACCCTAAACCGTCCCCGTCCCCTAACCCTAACCCTAGCCCGAACCCTAACCCTAAACCTTCCCCGAAGCCTGACCCTCACCCGTCCCCTAATCCTAACCCGTACGCTAACACTAACCCGCGCCCTCACACGCACCCTCCCCCTAAAGCGTTGCCGTACCCTCACCTGGACCCTAAACCGTCCCCGTCCCCTAACCCTAACCCTAGCCCGAACCCTAACCCTAACCCTTCCCCGAAGCCTGACCCTCACCCGTCCCCTAATCCTAACCCGTACGCTAACACTAACCCGCGCCCTCACACGCACGCTCCCCCTAAAGCGTTGCCGTACCCTCACCTGGACGCTAAGCCGTCCCCGTCCCCTAACCCTAACCCTAGCCCGAACCCTATCCCTAACACTTCCCCGAAGCCTGACCCTCACCCGTCCCCTAATCCTAACCCGTACGCTAACACTAACCCGCGCCCTCACACGCACGCTCCCCCTAAAGCGTTGCCGTACCCTCACCTGGACCCTAAACCGTCCCCGTCCCCTAACCCTAACCCTAGCCCGAACCCTAACCCTAACCCTTCCCCGAAGCCTGACCCTCACCCGTCCCCTAATCCTAACCCGTACGCTAACACTAACCCGCGCCCTCACACGCACGGTCCCCCTAAAGCGTTGCCGTACCCTCACCTGGACCCTAAACCGTCCCCGTCCCCTAACCCTAACCCTAGCCCGAACCCTAACCCTAACCGTTCCCCGAAGCCTGACCCTCACCCGTCCCCTAATCCTAACCCTTACGCTAACACTAACCCGCGCCCTCACACGCACGCTCCCCCAAAGCGTTGACGTACCCTCACCTGGACCCTAAACCGTCCCCGTCCCCTAACCCTAACCCTAGCCCGAACCCTAACCCTAACCGTTCCCCGAAGCCTGACCCTCACCCGTCCCCTAATCCTAACCCGTACGATAACACTAACCCGCGCCCTCGCACGCACGCTCCCCCTACAGCGTTGCCGTACCCGTACCTGGACCGTAAACCGTCACCGTCCCCTAACCGTAACCCTAGCCCGAACCCTAACCCTAACCCTTCCCCGAAGCCTGACCCTCACCCGTCCCCTAACCCTAACCCTTACGCTAACACTAACCCGAGCCCTCACACGCACGCTCCCCCTAAAGCATTGCTGTACCCTCACCTGGACCCTAAACCGTCCCCGTCCCCTAACCCTAGCCCGAACCCTAACCCTAACCCTTCCCCGAAGCCTGACCCTCACCCGTCCCCTAATCCTAACCCGTACGCTAACACTAACCCGCGCCCTCACACGCACGCTCCCCCTAAAGCGTTGCCGTACCCTCACCTGGACCCTAAACCGTCCCCGTCCCCTAACCCTAACCATAGCCCGAAACCTAACCCTAACACTTCCCCGAAGCCTGACCCTCACCCGTCCCCTAATCCTAACCCGTACGCTAACACTAACCCGTGCCCTCACACGCACGCTCCCCCTAAAGCTTTGCCGTACCCTCACCTGGACCCTAAACCGTCCCTGTCCGCTAACCCTAACCCTAGCCCTAACCCTAACCCTAACACTTCCCCGAAGCCTGACCCTCACCCGTCCCCTAATCCTAACCCGTACGCTAACACTAACCCGCGCCCTCACACGCACGCTCCCCCTAAAGCGTTGCCGTACCCTCACCTGGACCCTAAACCGTCCCCGTCCCCTAACCCTAGCCCAGACCCTAACCCTAACCCTTCCCCGAAGCCTGACCCTCACCCGTCCCCTAATCCTAACCCGTACGCTAACACTAACCCGCGCCCTCACACGCACCCTCCCCCTAAAGCGTTGCCGTACCCTCACCTGGACCCTAAACCGTCCCCGTCCCCTAACCCTAACCCTAGACCGAACCCTAACCCTAACCCTTCCCCGAAGCCTGACCATCACCCGTCCCCTAATCCTAACCCGTACGCTAACACTAACCCGCGCCCTCACACGCACGCTCCCCCTAAAGCGTTGCCGTACCCTCACCTGGACCCTAAACCGTCCCCGTCCCCTAACCCTAACCCTAGCCCGAACCCTAACCCTAACCCTTCCCCGAAGCCTGACCCTCATCCGTGCCCTAATCCTAACACGTACGCTAACACTAACCCGCGCCCTCACACACACGCTCCCCCTAAAGCGTTGCCGTACCCTCACCTGGACCCTAAACCGTCCCCGTCCCCTAACCCTAACCCTAGCCCGAACCCTAACCCTAACCCTTCCCCGAAGCCTGACCCTCACCCGTGCCCTAATCCTAACCCGTACGCTAACACTAACCCGCGCCCTCACACGCACGCTCCCCCTAAAGCGTTGCCGTACCCTCACCTGGACCCTAAACCGTCCCCGTCCCCTAACCCTAACCCTAGCCCGAACCCTAACCCTAACCCTTCCCTGAAGCCTGACCCTCACCCGTGCCCTAATCCTAACCCGTACGCTAACACTAACCCGCGCCCTCACACGCACGCTCCCCCTAAACCGTTGCCGTACCCTCACCTGGACCCTAAACCGTCCCCGTCCCCTAACCCTAACCCTAGCCCGAACCCTAACCCTAACCCTTCCCCGAAGCCTGACCCTCACCCGTGCCCTAATCCTAACCCATACGCTAACACTAACCCGCGCCCTCACACGCACGCTCCCTCTAAAGCGTTGCCGTACCCCCACCTGGACCCTAAACCGTCCCCGTCCCCTAACCCTATCCCTAGCCCGAACCCTAACCCTAACCCTTCCCAGAAGCCTGACCCTCACCCGTCCCATAATCGTAACCCGTACGCGAACACTAACCCGCGCCCTCACACGCACGCTCCCCCTAAAGCGTTGCCGTACCCTCACCTGGACCCTAAACCGTCCCCGTCCCCTAACCCTAACCCTAGCCCGAACCCTAACCCTAACCCTTCCCCGAAGCCTGACCCTCACCCGTCCCCTAATCCTAATCCGTACGCTAACACTAACCCGCGCCCTCACACGCACGCTCCCCCTAAAGCGTTGCCGTACCCTCACCTGGACCCTAAACCGTCCCCGTCCCCTAACCCTAACCCTAGCCCGAACCCTAACCCTAACCCTTCCCCGAAGCATGACCCTCACCCGTCCCCTATTCCTAACTCGTACGCTTAAACTAACCCACGCCCTCACACGCACGCTCCCCCTAAAGCGTTGCCATACCCTCACCTGGACCCTAAACCGTCCCCGTCCCCTAACCCTAACCCTAGCCCGAACCCTAACCCTAACCCTTCCCCGAAGCCTGACCCTCACCCGTCCCATAATCCTAACCCGTACGCTAACACTAACCCGCGCCCTCACACGCACGCTCCCCCTAAAGCGTTGCCGTACCCTCACCTGGACCCTAAACCGTCCCCGTCCCCTAACCCTAACCCTAGCCCGAACCCTAACCCTAACCCTTCCCCGAAGCCTGACCCTCACCCGTGCCCTAATCCTAACCCGTACGCTAACACTAACCCGCGCCCTCACACGCACGCTCCCCCTAAAGCATTGCCGTACCCTCACCTGGACCCTAAACCGTCCCCGTCCCCTAACCCTAACCCTAGCCCGAACCCTAACCCTAACCCTTCCCCGAAGCCTGACCCTCACCCGTCCCATAATCCTAACCCGTACGCTAACACTAACCCGCGCCCTCACACGCACGCTCCCCCTAAAGCGTTGCCGTACCCTCACCTGGACCCTAAACCGTCCCCGTCCCCTAACCCTAACCCTAGCCCGAACCCTAACCCTAACCCTTCCCCGAAGCCTGACCCTCACCCGTCCCCTAATCGTAACCTGTACGCTAACACTAACCCGCGCCCTCACACGCACGCTCCCCCTAAAGCGTTGCCGTACCCTCACCTGGACCCTAAACCGTCCCCGTCCCCTAACCCTAACCCTAGCCCGAACCCTAACCCTAACCCTTCCCCGAAGCCTGACCCTCACCCGTGCCCTAATCCTAACCCGTACGCTAACACTAAGCCGCGCCCTCACACGCACGCTCCCCCTAAAGCATTGCCGTACCCTCACCTGGAACCTAAACCGTCCCCGTCCCCTAACCCTAACCCTAGCCCGAACCCTAACCCTAACCCTTCCCCGAAGCCTGACCCTCACCCGTGCCCTAATCCTAACCCGTACGCTAACACTAACCCGCGCCCTCACACGCACGCTCCCCCTAAAGCGTTGCCGTACCCTCACCTGGACCCTAAACCGTCCCCATCCCCTAACCCTAACCCTAGCCCGAACCCTAACCCTAACACTTCCCCGAAGCCTGACCCTCACCCGTGCCCTAATCCTAACACGTACGCTAACACTAACCCGCGCCCTCACACGCACGCTACCCCTAAAGCGTTGCCGTACCCTCACCTGGACCCTAAACCGTCCCCGTCCCCTAACCCTAACCCTAGCCCGAACCCTAACCCTAACCCTTCCCCGAAGCCTGACCCTCACCCGTGCCCTAATCCTAACCCGTACGCTAACACTAACCCGCGCCCTCACACGCAGGCTCCCCTTAATTCGTTGCCGTACCCTCACCTGGACCCTAAACCGTCCCTGTCCCCTAACCCTAACCCTAGCGCGAACCCTAACCCTAACCCTTCCCCGAAGCCTGACCCTCACCCGTCCCCTAATCCTAACCCGTACGCTAACACTAACCCGCGCCCTCACACGCACGCTCCCCCTAAAGCGTTGCCGTACCCTCACCTGGACCCTAAACCGTCCCCGTCCCCTAACCCTAACCCTAGCCCGAACCCTAACCCTAACCCTTCCCCGAAGCCTGACCCTCACCCGTCCCCTAATCCTAACCCGTACGCTAACACTAACCCGCGCCCTCACACGCACGCTCCCCCTAAAGCGTTGCCGTACCCTCACCTGGACCCTAAACCGTCCCCGTCCCCTAACCCTAACCCTAGCCCGAACCCTAACCCTAACCCTTCCCTGAAGCCTGACCCTCACCCGTCCCCTAATCCTACCCCGTACGCTAACACTAACCCGCGCCCTCACACGCACGCTCCCCGTAAAGCGTTGCCGTACCCTCACCTGGACCCTAAACCGTCCCCGTCCCCTAACCCTAACCCTAGCCTGAACCCTAACCCTAACCCTTCCCCGAAGCCTGACCCTCACCCGTGCCCTAATCCTAACCCGTACGCTAACACTGACCCGCGCCCTCACACGCACGCTCCCCCTAAAGCGTTGCCGTACCCTCACCTGGACCCTAAACCGTTCCCGCCCCCTAACCCTAACACTAGCCCGAACCCTAACCCTAACCCTTCCCCGAAGCCTGACCCTCACCCGTGCCCTAATCCTAACCCGTACGCTAACACTAACCCGCGCCCTCACACGCACGCTCCCCCTAAAGCGTTGCCGTACCCTCACCTGGACCCTAAACCGTCCCCGTCCCCTAACCCTAACCCTAGACCGAACCCTAACCCTAACCCTTCCCCGAAGCCTGACCATCACCCGTCCCCTAATCCTAACCCGTACGCTAACACTAACCCGCGCCCTCACACGCACGCTCCCCCTAAAGCGTTGCTGTACCCTCACCTGGACCCTAAACCGTCCCCGTCCCCTAACCCTATCCCTAGCCCGAACCCTAACCCTAACCCTTCCCCGAAGCCTGACCCTCACCCGTGCCCTAATCCTAACACGTACGCTAACACTAACCCGCGCCCTCACACACACGCTCCCCCTAAAGCGTTGCCGTACCCTCACCTGGACCCTAAACCGTCCCCGTCCCCTAACCCTAACCCTAGCCCGAACCCTAACCCTAACCCTTCCCCGAAGCCTGACCCTCACCCGTGCCCTAATCCTAACCCGTACGCTAACACTAACCCGCGCCCTCACACGCACGCTCCCCCTAAAGCGTTGCCGTACCCTCACCTGGACCCTAAACCGTCCCCGTCCCCTAACCCTAACCCTAGCCCGAACCCTAACCCTAACCCTTCCCCGAAGCCTGACCCTCACCCGTGCCCTAATCCTAACCCATACGCTAACACTAACCCGCGCCCTCACACGCACACTCCCTCTAAAGCGTTGCCGTACCCCCACCTGGACCCTAAACCGTCCCCGTCCCCTAACCCTAACCCTAGCCCGAACCCTAACCCTAACCCTTCCCAGAAGCCTGACCCTCACCCGTCCCCTAATCGTAACCCGTACGCGAACACTAACCCGCGCCCTCACACGCACGCTCCCCCTAAAGCGTTGCCGTACCCTCACCTGGACCCTAAACCGTCCCCGTCCCCTAACCCTAACCCTAGCCCGAACCCTAACCCTAACCCTTCCCCGAAGCCTGACCCTCACCCGTGCCCTAATCCTAATCCGTACGCTAACACTAACCCGCGCCCTCACACGCACGCTCCCCCTAAAGCGTTGCCGTACCCTCACCTGGACCCTAAACCGTCCCCGTCCCCTAACCCTAACCCTAGCCCGAACCCTAACCCTAACCCTTCCCCGAAGCATGACCCTCACCCGTCCCCTATTCCTAACTCGTACGCTTAAACTAACCCACGCCCTCACACGCACGCTCCCCCTAAAGCGTTGCCATACCCTCACCTGGACCCTAAACCGTCCCCGTCCCCTAACCCTAACCCTAGCCCGAACCCTAACCCTAACCCTTCCCCGAAGCCTGACCCTCACCCGTCCCATAATCCTAACCCGTACGCTAACACTAACCCGCGCCCTCACACGCACGCTCCCCCTAAAGCGTTGCCGTACCCTCACCTGGACCCTAAACCGTCCCCGTCCCCTAACCCTAACCCTAGCCCGAACCCTAACCCTAACCCTTCCCCGAAGCCTGACCCTCACCCGTGCCCTAATCCTAACCCGTACGCTAACACTAACCCGCGCCCTCACACGCACGCTCCCCCTAAAGCATTGCCGTACCCTCACCTGGACCCTAAACCGTCCCCGTCCCCTAACCCTAACCCTAGCCCGAACCCTAACCCTAACCCTTCCCCGAAGCCTGACCCTCACCCGTCCCATAATCCTAACCCGTACGCTAACACTAACCCGCGCCCTCACACGCACGCTCCCCCTAAAGCGTTGCCGTACCCTCACCTGGACCCTAAACCGTCCCCGTCCCCTAACCCTAACCCTAGCCCGAACCCTAACCCTAACCCTTCCCCGAAGCCTGACCCTCACCCGTCCCCTAATCGTAACCTGTACGCTAACACTAACCCGCGCCCTCACACGCACGCTCCCCCTAAAGCGTTGCCGTACCCTCACCTGGACCCTAAACCGTCCCCGTCCCCTAACCCTAACCCTAGCCCGAACCCTAACCCTAACCCTTCCCCGAAGCCTGACCCTCACCCGTGCCCTAATCCTAACCCGTACGCTAACACTAAGCCGCGCCCTCACACGCACGCTCCCCCTAAAGCATTGCCGTACCCTCACCTGGAACCTAAACCGTCCCCGTCCCCTAACCCTAACCCTAGCCCGAACCCTAACCCTAACCCTTCCCCGAAGCCTGACCCTCACCCGTGCCCTAATCCTAACCCGTACGCTAACACTAACCCGCGCCCTCACACGCACGCTCCCCCTAAAGCGTTGCCGTACCCTCACCTGGACCCTAAACCGTCCCCATCCCCTAACCCTAACCCTAGCCCGAACCCTAACCCTAACACTTCCCCGAAGCCTGACCCTCACCCGTGCCCTAATCCTAACACGTACGCTAACACTAACCCGCGCCCTCACACGCACGCTACCCCTAAAGCGTTGCCGTACCCTCACCTGGACCCTAAACCGTCCCCGTCCCCTAACCCTAACCCTAGCCCGAACCCTAACCCTAACCCTTCCCCGAAGCCTGACCCTCACCCGTGCCCTAATCCTAACCCGTACGCTAACACTAACCCGCGCCCTCACACGCAGGCTCCCCTTAATTCGTTGCCGTACCCTCACCTGGACCCTAAACCGTCCCCGTCCCCTAACCCTAACCCTAGCGCGAACCCTAACCCTAACCCTTCCCCGAAGCCTGACCCTCACCCGTCCCCTAATCCTAACCCGTACGCTAACACTAACCCGCGCCCTCACACGCACGCTCCCCCTAAAGCGTTGCCGTACCCTCACCTGGACCCTAAACCGTCCCCGTCCCCTAACCCTAACCCTAGCCCGAACCCTAACCCTAACCCTTCCCCGAAGCCTGACCCTCACCCGTCCCCTAATCCTAACCCGTACGCTAACACTAACCCGCGCCCTCACACGCACGCTCCCCCTAAAGCGTTGCCGTACCCTCACCTGGACCCTAAACCGTCCCCGTCCCCTAACCCTAACCCTAGCCCGAACCCTAACCCTAACCCTTCCCCGAAGCCTGACCCTCACCCGTGCCCTAATCCTAATCCGTACGCTAACACTAACCCGCGCCCTCACACGCACGCTCCCCCTAAAGCGTTGCCGTACCCTCACCTGGACCCTAAACCGTCCCCGTCCCCTAACCCTAACCCTAGCCCGAACCCTAACCCTAACCCTTCCCCGAAGCATGACCCTCACCCGTCCCCTATTCCTAACTCGTACGCTTAAACTAACCCACGCCCTCACACGCACGCTCCCCCTAAAGCGTTGCCATACCCTCACCTGGACCCTAAACCGTCCCCGTCCCCTAACCCTAACCCTAGCCCGAACCCTAACCCTAACCCTTCCCCGAAGCCTGACCCTCACCCGTCCCATAATCCTAACCCGTACGCTAACACTAACCCGCGCCCTCACACGCACGCTCCCCCTAAAGCGTTGCCGTACACTCACCTGGACCCTAAACCGTCCCCGTCCCCTAACCCTAACCCTAGCCCGAACCCTAACCCTAACCCTTCCCCGAAGCCTGACCCTCACCCGTCCCATAATCCTAACCCGTACGCTAACACTAACCCGCGCCCTCACACGCACGCTCCCCCTAAAGCGTTGCCGTACCCTCACCTGGACCCTAAACCGTCCCCGTCCCCTAACCCTAACCCTAGCCCGAACCCTAACCCTAACCCTTCCCCGAAGCCTGACCCTCACCCGTCCCCTAATCGTAACCTGTACGCTAACACTAACCCGCGCCCTCACACGCACGCTCCCCCTAAAGCGTTGCCGTACCCTCACCTGGACCCTAAACCGTCCCCGTCCCCTAACCCTAACCCTAGCCCGAACCCTAACCCTAACCCTTCCCCGAAGCCTGACCCTCACCCGTGCCCTAATCCTAACCCGTACGCTAACACTAACCCGCGCCCTCACACGCACGCTCCCCCTAAAGCATTGCCGTACCCTCACCTGGACCCTAAACCGTCCCCGTCCCCTAACCCTAACCCTAGCCCGAACCCTAACCCTAACCCTTCCCCGAAGCCTGACCCTCACCCGTGCCCTAATCCTAACCCGTACGCAAACACTAACCCGCGCCCTCACACGCACGCTCCCCCTAAAGCGTTGCCGTACCCTCACCTGGACCCTAAACCGTCCCCGTCCCCTAACCCTAACCCTAGCCCGAACCCTAACCCTAACACTTCCCCGAAGCCTGACCCTCACCCGTGCCCTAATCCTAACACGTACGCTAACACTAACCCGCGCCCTCACACGCACGCTCCCCCTAAAGCGTTGCCGTACCCTCACCTGGACCCTAAACCGTCCCCGTCCCCTAACCCTAACCCTAGCCCGAACCCTAACCCTAACCCTTCCGCGAAGCATGACCCTCACCCGTCCCCTATTCCTAACTCGTACGCTTAAACTAACCCACGCCCTCACACGCACGCTCCCCCTAAAGCGTTGCCGTACCCTCACCTGGACCCTAAACTGTCCCCGTCCCCTAACCCTAACCCTAGCCCGAACCCTAACCCTAACCCTTCCCCGAAGCCTGACCCTCACCCGTCCCATAATCCTAACCCGTACACTAACACTAACCCGCGCCCTCACACGCACGCTCCCCCTAAAGCGTTGCCGTACCCTCACCTGGACCCTAAACCGTCCCCGTCCCCTAACCCTAACCCTAGCCCGAACCCTAACCCTAACCCTTCCCCGAAGCCTGACCCTCACCCGTGCCCTAATCCTAACACGTACGCTAACACTAACCCGCGCCCTCACACGCACGCTCCCCCTAAAGCGTTGCCGTACCCTCACCTGGACCCTAAACCGTCCCCGTCCCCTAACCCTAACCCTAGCCCGAACCCTAACCCTAACCCTTCCCCGAAGCCTGACCCTCACCCGTGCCCTAATCCTAACCCGTACGCTAACACTAACCCGCGCCCTCACACGCAGGCTCCCCCTAAATCGTTGCCGTACCCTCACCTGGACCCTAAACCGTCCCTGTCCCCTAACCCTAACCCTAGCGCGAACCCTAAACCTAACCCTTCCCCGAAGCCTGACCCTCACCCGTCCCCTAATCCTAACCCGTACGCTAACACTAACCCGCGCCCTCACACGCACGCTCCCCCTAAAGCGTTGCCGTACCCTCACCTGGACCCTAAACCGTCCCCGTCCCCTAACCCTAACCCTAGCCCGAACCCTAACCCTAACCCTTCCCCGAAGCCTGACCCTCACCCGTCCTCTAATCGTAACCCGTACGCGAACACTAACCCGCGCCCTCACACGCACGCTCCCCCTAAAGCGTTGCCGTACCCTCACCTGGACCCTAAACCGTCCCCGTCCCCTAACCCTAACCCTAGCCCGAACCCTAACCCTAACCCTTCCCCGAAGCCTGACCCTCACCCGTGCCCTAATCCTAATCCGTATGCTAACACTAACCCGCGCCGTCACACGCACGCTCCCCCTAAAGCGTTGCCGTACCCTCACCTGGACCCTAAACCGTCCCCGTCCCCTAACCCTAACCCTAGCCCGAACCCTAACCCTAACCCTTCCCCGAAGCATGACCCTCACCCGTCCCCTATTCCTAACTCGTACGCTTAAACTAACCCACGCCCTCACACGCACGCTCCCCCTAAAGCGTTGCCATACCCTCACCTGGACCCTAAACCGTCCCCGTCCCCTAACCCTAACCCTAGCCCGAACCCTAACCCTAACCCTTCCCCGAAGCCTGACCCTCACCCGTCCCATAATCCTAACCCGTACGCTAACACTAACCCGCGCCCTCACACGCACGCTCCCCCTAAAGCGTTGCCGTACCCTCACCTGGACCCTAAACCGTCCCCGTCCCCTAACCCTAACCCTAGCCCGAACCCTAACCCTAACCCTTCCCCGAAGCCTGACCCTCACCCGTGCCCTAATCCTAACCCGTACGCTAACACTAACCCGCGCCCTCACACGCACGCTCCCCCTAAAGCGTTGCCGTACCCTCACCTGGACCCTAAACCGTCCCCGTCCCCTAACCCTAACCCTAGCCCGAACCCTAACCCTAACCCTTCCCCGAAGCCTGACCCTCACCCGTGCCCTAATCCTAACCCGTACGCTAACACTAACCCGCGCCCTCACACGCACGCTCCCCCTAAAGCGTTGCCGTACCCTCACCTGGACCCTAAACCGTCCCCGTCCCCTAACCCTAACCCTAGCCCGAACCCTAACCCTAACCCTTCCCCGAAGCCTGACCCTCACCCGTCCCATAATCCTAACCCGTACGCTAACACTAACCCGCGCCCTCACACGCACGCTCCCCCTAAAGCGTTGCCGTACCCTCACCTGGACCCTAAACCGTCCCCGTCCCCTAACCCTAACCCTAGCCCGAACCCTAACCCTAACCCTTCCCCGAAGCCTGACCCTCACCCGTGCCCTAATCCTAACCTTTACGCTAACATTAACCCGCGCCCTCACACGCACGCTCCCCCTAAAGCATTGCCGTACCCTCACCTGGACCCTAAACCGTCCCCGTCCCCTAACCCTAACCCTAGCCCGAACCCTAACCCTAACCCTTCCCCGAAGCCTGACCCTCACCCGTCCCCTAATCCTAACCCGTACGCTAACACTAACCCGCGCCCTCACACGCACGCTCCCCCTAAAGCGTTGCCGTACCCTCACCTGGACCCTAAACCGTCCCCGTCCCCTAACCCTAACCCTAGCCCGAACCCTAACCCTAACCCTTCCCTGAAGCCTGACCCTCACCCGTCCCCTAATCCTACCCCGTACGCTAACACTAACCCGCGCCCTCACACGCACGCTCCCCGTAAAGCGTTGCCGTACCCTCACCTGGACCCTAAACCGTCCCCGTCCCCTAACCCTAACCCTAGCCTGAACCCTAACCCTAACCCTTCCCCGAAGCCTGACCCTCACCCGTGCCCTAATCCTAACCCGTACGCTAACACTGACCCGCGCCCTCACACGCACGCTCCCCCTAAAGCGTTGCCGTACCCTCACCTGGACCCTAAACCGTCCCCGTCCCCTAACCCTAACACTAGCCCGAACCCTAACCCTAACCCTTCCCCGAAGCCTGACCCTCACCCGTCCCATAATCCTAACCCGTACGCTAACACTAACCCGCGCCCTCACACGCACGCTCCCCCTAAAGCGTTGCCGTACCCTCACCTGGACCCTAAACCGTCCCCGTCCCCTAACCCTAACCCTAGCCCGAACCCTAACCCTAACCCTTCCCCGAAGCCTGACCCTCACCCGTCCCCTAATCGTAACCTGTACGCTAACACTAACCCGCGCCCTCACACGCACGCTCCCCCTAAAGCGTTGCCGTACCCTCACCTGGACCCTAAACCGTCCCCGTCCCTTAACCCTAACCCTAGCCCGAACCCTAACCCTAACCCTTCCCCGAAGCCTGACCCTCACCCGTGCCCTAATCCTAACCCGTACGCTAACACTAACCCGCGCCCTCACACGCACGCTCCCCCTAAAGCGTTGCCGTACCCTCACCTGGACCCTAAACCGTCCCCGTCCCCTAACCCTAACCCTAGCCCGAACCCTAACCCTAACCCTTCCCCGAAGCCTGACCCTCACCCGTGCCCTAATCCTAACCCGTACGCTAACACTAACCCGCGCCCTCACACGCACGCTCCCCCTAAAGCGTTGCCGTACCCTCACCTGGACCCTAAACCGTCCCCGTCCCCTAACCCTAACCCTAGCCCGAACCCTAACCCTAACCCTTCCCCAAAGCCTGACCCTCACCCGTGCCCTAATTCTAACCCATACGCTAACAGTAACCCGCGCCCTCAAACGCACGCTCCCTCTAAAGCGTTGCCGTACCCTCACCTGGACCCTAAACCGTCCCCGTCCCCTAACCCTAACCCTAGCCCGAACCCTAACCCTAACCCTTCCCCGAAGCCTGACCCTCACCCGTCCCCTAATCGTAACCCGTACGCGAACACTAACCCGCGCCCTCACACGCATGCTCCCCCTAAAGCATTGCCGTACCCTCACCTGGACCCTAAACCGTCCCCGTCCCCTAACCCTAACCCTAGCCCGAACCCTAACCCTAACCCTTCCCCGAAGCCTGACCCTCACCCGTCCCCTAATCCTAACCCGTACGCGAACACTAACCCGCGCCCTCACACGCACGCTCCCCCTAAAGCGTTGCCGTACCCTCACCTGGACCCTAAACCGTCCCCGTCCCCTAACCCTAACCCTAGCCCGAAGCCTAACCCTAACCCTTCCCCGAAGCCTGACCCTCACCCGTGTCCTAATCCTAACCCGTACGCTAACACTAACCCGCGCCCTCACACGCACGCTCCCCCTAAAGCGTTGCCGTACCCTCACCTGGACCCTAAACCGTCCCCGTCCCCTAACCCTAACCCTAGCCCGAACCCTAACCCTAACCCTTCCCCGAAGCCTGACCCTCACCCGTGCCCTAATCCTAACCCGTACGCTAACACTAACCCGCGCCCTCACACGCACGCTCCCCCTAAAGCGTTGCCGTACCCTCACCTGGACCCTAAACCGTCCCCGTCCCCTAACCCTAACCCTAGCCCGAACCCTAACCCTAACCCTTCCCCGAAGCCTGACCCTCACCCGTGCCCTAATCCTAACCCGTACGCTAACACTAACCCGCGCCCTCACACGCACGCTCCCCCTAAAGCGTTGCCGTACCCTCACCTGGACCCTAAACCGTCCCCGTCCCCTAACCCTAACCCTAGACCGAACCCTAACCCTAACCCTTCCCCGAAGCCTGACCATCACCCGTCCCCTAATCCTAACCCGTACGCTAACACTAACCCGCGCCCTCACACGCACGCTCCCCCTAAAGCGTTGCCGTACCCTCACCTGGACCCTAAACCGTCCCCGGCCCCTAACCCTAACCCTAGCCTGAACCCTAACCCTAACCCTTCCCCGAAGCCTGACCCTCACCCGTCCCCTAATCCTACCCTGTACGCTAACACTAACCCGCACCCTCACACGCACGCTCCCCCTAAAGCGTTGCCGTACCCTCACCTGGACCCTAAACCGTCCCCGTCCCCTAACCCTAACCCTAGCCCGAACCCTAACCCTAACCCTTCCCCGAAGCCTGACCCTCACCCGTCCCCTAATCCTACCCCGTACGCTAACACTAACCCGCGCCCTCACACGCACGCTCCCCCTAAAGCGTTGCCGTACCCTCACCTGGACCCTAAACCGTCCCCGTCCCCTAACCCTAACCCTAGCCCGAACCCTAACCCTAACCCTTCCCCGAAGCCTGACCCTCACCCGTCCACTAATCGTAACCCGTACGCTAACACTAACCCGCGCCATCACACGCACGCTCCCCCTAAAGCGTTGCCGTACCCTCACCTGGACCCTAAACCGTCCCCTTCCCCTAACCCTAACCCTAGCACGAACCCTAACCCTAACCCTTCCCCGAAGGCTGACCCTCACCCGTCCACTAATCGTAAACCGTACGCTAACACTAACCCGCGCCCTCACACGCACGCTCCCCCTAAAGCGTTGCCGTACCCTCACCTGGACCCTAAACCGTCCCCGTCCCCTAACCCTAACCCTAGCCCGAACCCTAACCCTAACCCTTCCCCGAAGCCTGACCCTCACCCGTGTCCTAATCCTAACCCGTACGCTAACACTAACCCGCGCCCTCACACGCACGCTCCCCCTAAAGCGTTGCCGTACGCTCACCTGGACCCTAAACCGTCCCCGTCCCCTAACCCTAACCCTAGCCCGAACCCTAACCCTAACCCTTCCCCGAAGCCTGACCCTCACCCGTGCCCTAATCCTAACCCGTACGCTAACACTAACCCGCGCCCTCACACGCACGCTCCCCCTAAAGCGTTGCCGTACCCTCACCTGGACCCTAAACCGTCCCCGTCCCCTAACCCTAACCCTAGCCCGAACCCTAACCCTAACCCTTCCCCGAAGCCTGACCCTCACCCGTGCCCTAATCCTAACCCGTACGCTAACACTAACCCGCGCCCTCACACGCACGCTCCCCCTAAAGCGTTGCCGTACCCTCACCTGGACCCTAAACCGTCCCCGTCCCCTAACCCTTACCCTAGCCCGAACCCTAACCCTAACCCTTCCCCGAAGCCTGACACTCACCCGTGCCCTAATCCTAACCCGTACGCTAACACTAACCCGCGCCCTCACACGCACGCTCCCCCTAAAGCGTTGCCGTACCCTCACCTGGACCCTAAACCGTCCCCGGCCCCTAACCCTAACCCTAGCCCGAACCCTAACCCTAACCCTTCCCCGAAGCCTGACCCTCACCCGTCCCCTAATCCTACCCCGTACGCTAACACTAACCCGCGCCCTCACACGCACGCTCCCCCTAAAGCGTTGCCGTACCCTCACCTGGACCCTAAACCGTCCCCGTCCCCTAACCCTAACCCTAGCCCGAACCCTAACCCTAACCCTTCCCCGAAGCCTGACCCTCACCCGTGCCCTAATCCTAACCCGTACGCTAACACTAACCCGCGCCCTCACACGCACGCTCCCCCTAAAGCGTTGCCGTACCCTCACCTGGACCCTAAACCGTCCCCGTCCCCTAACCCTAACCCAAGCCCGAACCCTAACCCTAACCCTTCCCCGAAGCCTGCCCCTCACCCGTGCCCTAATCCTAACCCGTACGCTAACACTAACCCGCGCCCTCACACGCACGCTCCCCCTAAAGCGTTGCCGTACCCTCACCTGGACCCTAAAACGTCCCCGGCCCCTAACCCTAACCCTAGCCCGAACCCTAACCCTAACCCTTCCCCGAAGCCTGACCCTCACCCGTCCCCTAATCCTACCCCGTACGCTAACACTAACCCGCGCCCTCACACGCACGCTCCCCCTAAAGCGTTTCCGTACCCTCACCTGGACCCTAAATCGTCCCCGTCCCCTAACCCTAACCCTAGCCCGAACCCTAACCCTAACCCTTCCCCGAAGCCTGACCCTCACCCCTCCACTAATCGTAACCCGTACGCTAACACTAACCCGCGCCCTCACACGCACGCTCCCCCTAAAGCGTTGCCGTACCCTCACCTGGACCCTAAACCGTCCCCGTCCCCTAACCCTAACCCTAGCCCGAACCCTAACCCTAACACTTTCCGGAAGCCTGACCCTCACCCGTGCCCTAATCCTAACCCGTACGCTAACACTAACCCGCGCCCTCACACGCACGCTCCCCCTAAAGCGTTGCCGTACCCTCACCTGGACCCTAAACCGTCCCCGTCCCCTAACCCTAACCCTAGCCCGAACCCTAACCCTAACACTTCCCCGAATCCTGACCCTCACCCGTCCCCTAATCCTAATCCGTACGCTAACACTAACCCGCGCCCTCACACGCACGCTCCCCCTAAAGCGTTGCCGTACCCTCACCTGGACCCTAAACCGTCCCCGTCCCCTAACCCTAACCCTAGCCCGAACCCTAACCCTAACCCTTCCCCGAAGCCTGACCCTCACCAGTCCCCTAATCCTAACCCGTACGCTAACACTAACCCGCGCCCTCACACGCACGCTCCCCCTAAAGCGTTGCCGTACCCTCACCTGGACCCTAAACCGTCCCCGTCCCCTAACCCTAACCCTAGCCCGAACACTAACCCTAACCCTTCCCCGAAGCCTGACCCTCAACCGTCCCCTAATCCTAACCCGTACGCTAACTCTAACCCGCGCCCTCACACGCTCGCTCCCCCTAAAGCGTTGCCGTACCCTCACCTGGACCCTAAACCTTCCCCGTCCCCTAACCCTAACCCTAGCCCGAACCCTAACCCTAACCCTTCCCCGAAGCCTGACCCTCATCCGTCCCCTAATCGTAACCCGTACGCGAACACTAACCCGCGCCCTCACACGCACGCTCCCCCTAAAGCGTTGCCGTACCCTCACCTGGACCCTAAACCGTCCCCGTCCCCTAACCCTAACCCTAGCCCGAACCCTAACCCTAACCCTTCCCCGAAGCCTGACCCTCACCCGTCCCCTAATCCTACCCCGTACGCTAACACTAACCCGCGCCCTCACACGCACGCTCCCCCTAAAGCGTTTCCGTACCCTCACCTGGACCCTAAACCGTCCCCGTCCCCTAACCCTAACCCTAGCCCGAACCCTAACCCTAACCCTTCCCCGAAGCATGACCCTCACCCGTCCCCTATTCCTAACTCGTACGCTTAAACTAACCCACGCCCTCACACGCACGCTCCCCCTAAAGCGTTGCCGTACCCTCACCTGGACCCTAAACCGTCCCCGTCCCCTAACCCTAACCCTAGCCCGAACCCTAACCCTAACCCTTCCCCGAAGCCTGACCCTCACCCGTGCCCTAATCCTAACACGTACGCTAACACTAACCCGCGCCCTCACACGCACGCTCCCCCTAAAGCGTTGCCGTACCCTCACCTGGACCCTAAACCGTCCCCGTCCCCTAACCCTAACCCTAGCCCGAACCCTAACCCTAACCCTTCCCCGAAGCCTGACCCTCACCCGTGCCCTAATCCTAACCCGTACGCTAACACTAACCCGCGCCCTCACACGCAGGCTCCCCCTAAATCGTTGCCGTACCCTCACCTGGACCCTAAACCGTCCCTGTCCCCTAACCCTAACCCTAGCGCGAACCCTAAACCTAACCCTTCCCCGAAGCCTGACCCTCACCCGTCCCCTAATCCTAACCCGTACGCTAACACTAACCCGCGCCCTCACACGCACGCTCCCCCTAAAGCGTTGCCGTACCCTCACCTGGACCCTAAACCGTCCCCGTCCCCTAACCCTAACCCTAGCCCGAACCCTAACCCTAACCCTTCCCCGAAGCCTGACCCTCACCCGTCCTCTAATCGTAACCCGTACGCGAACACTAACCCGCGCCCTCACACGCACGCTCCCCCTAAAGCGTTGCCGTACCCTCACCTGGACCCTAAACCGTCCCCGTCCCCTAACCCTAACCCAAGCCCGAACCCTAACCCTAACCCTTCCCCGAAGCCTGCCCCTCACCCGTGCCCTAATCCTAACCCGTACGCTAACACTAACCCGCGCCCTCACACGCACGCTCCCCCTAAAGCGTTGCCGTACCCTCACCTGGACCCTAAACCGTCCCCGTCCCCTAACCCTAACCCTAGCCCGAACCCTAACCCTAACCCTTCCCCGAAGCATGACCCTCACCCGTGCCCTAATCCTAACCCGTACGCTAACACTAACCCGCGCCCTCACACGCACGCTCCCCCTAAAGCGTTGCCGTACCCTCACCTGGACCCTAAACCGTCCCCGTCCCCTAACCCTAACCCTAGCCCGAACCCTAACCCTAACCCTTCCCCGAAGCCTGACCCTCACCCGTCCCATAATCCTAACCCGTACGCTAACACTAACCCGCGCCCTCACACGCACGCTCCCCCTAAAGCGTTGCCGTACCCTCACCTGGACCCTAAACCGTCCCCGTCCCCTAACCCTAACCCTAGCCCGAACCCTAACCCTAACCCTTCCCCGAAGCCTGACCCTCACCCGTCCACTAATCGTAACCCGTACGCTAACACTAACCCGCGCCATCACACGCACGCTCCCCCTAAAGCGTTGCCGTACCCTCACCTGGACCCTAAACCGTCCCCTTCCCCTAACCCTAACCCTAGCACGAACCCTAACCCTAACCCTTCCCCGAAGGCTGACCCTCACCCGTCCACTAATCGTAAACCGTACGCTAACACTAACCCGCGCCCTCACACGCACGCTCCCCCTAAAGCGTTGCCGTACCCTCACCTGGACCCTAAACCGTCCCCGTCCCCTAACCCTAACCCTAGCCCGAACCCTAACCCTAACCCTTCCCCGAAGCCTGACCCTCACCCGTGTCCTAATCCTAACCCGTACGCTAACACTAACCCGCGCCCTCACACGCACGCTCCCCCTAAAGCGTTGCCGTACGCTCACCTGGACCCTAAACCGTCCCCGTCCCCTAACCCTAACCCTAGCCCGAACCCTAACCCTAACCCTTCCCCGAAGCCTGACCCTCACCCGTGCCCTAATCCTAACCCGTACGCTAACACTAACCCGCGCCCTCACACGCACGCTCCCCCTAAAGCGTTGCCGTACCCTCACCTGGACCCTAAACCGTCCCCGTCCCCTAACCCTAACCCTAGCCCGAACCCTAACCCTAACCCTTCCCCGAAGCCTGACCCTCACCCGTGCCCTAATCCTAACCCGTACGCTAACACTAACCCGCGCCCTCACACGCACGCTCCCCCTAAAGCGTTGCCGTACCCTCACCTGGACCCTAAACCGTCCCCGTCCCCTAACCCTTACCCTAGCCCGAACCCTAACCCTAACCCTTCCCCGAAGCCTGACACTCACCCGTGCCCTAATCCTAACCCGTACGCTAACACTAACCCGCGCCCTCACACGCACGCTCCCCCTAAAGCGTTGCCGTACCCTCACCTGGACCCTAAACCGTCCCCGGCCCCTAACCCTAACCCTAGCCCGAACCCTAACCCTAACCCTTCCCCGAAGCCTGACCCTCACCCGTCCCCTAATCCTACCCCGTACGCTAACACTAACCCGCGCCCTCACACGCACGCTCCCCCTAAAGCGTTGCCGTACCCTCACCTGGACCCTAAACCGTCCCCGTCCCCTAACCCTAACCCTAGCCCGAACCCTAACCCTAACCCTTCCCCGAAGCCTGACCCTCACCCGTGCCCTAATCCTAACCCGTACGCTAACACTAACCCGCGCCCTCACACGCACGCTCCCCCTAAAGCGTTGCCGTACCCTCACCTGGACCCTAAACCGTCCCCGTCCCCTAACCCTAACCCAAGCCCGAACCCTAACCCTAACCCTTCCCCGAAGCCTGCCCCTCACCCGTGCCCTAATCCTAACCCGTACGCTAACACTAACCCGCGCCCTCACACGCACGCTCCCCCTAAAGCGTTGCCGTACCCTCACCTGGACCCTAAAACGTCCCCGGCCCCTAACCCTAACCCTAGCCCGAACCCTAACCCTAACCCTTCCCCGAAGCCTGACCCTCACCCGTCCCCTAATCCTACCCCGTACGCTAACACTAACCCGCGCCCTCACACGCACGCTCCCCCTAAAGCGTTTCCGTACCCTCACCTGGACCCTAAATCGTCCCCGTCCCCTAACCCTAACCCTAGCCCGAACCCTAACCCTAACCCTTCCCCGAAGCCTGACCCTCACCCCTCCACTAATCGTAACCCGTACGCTAACACTAACCCGCGCCCTCACACGCACGCTCCCCCTAAAGCGTTGCCGTACCCTCACCTGGACCCTAAACCGTCCCCGTCCCCTAACCCTAACCCTAGCCCGAACCCTAACCCTAACACTTTCCGGAAGCCTGACCCTCACCCGTCCACTAATCCTAACCCGTACGCTAACACTAACCCGCGCCCTCACACGCACGCTCCCCCTAAAGCGTTGCCGTACCCTCACCTGGACCCTAAACCATCCCCGTCCCCTAACCCTAACCCTAGCCCGAACCCTAACCCTAACCCTTCCCCGAAGCCTGACCCTCACCCGTCCCCTAATCCTAACCCGTACGCTAACACTAACCCGCGCCCTCACACGCACGCTCCCCCTAAAGCGTTGCCGTACCCTCACCTGGACCCTAAACCGTCCCCGTCCCCTAACCCTAACCCTAGCCCGAACCCTAACCCTAACCCTTACCCGAAGCCTGACCCTCACCCGTCCCCTAATCCTAACCCGTACGCTAACACTAACCCGCGCCCTCACACGCACGCTCCCCCTAAAGCGTTGCCGTACCCTCACCTGGACCCTAAACCGTCCCCGTCCCCTAACCCTAACCCTAGCCCGAACCCTAACCCTAACCCTTCCCCGAAGCCTGACCCTCACCCGTCCCCTAATCCTAACCCGTACGCTAACACTAACCCGCGCCCTCACACGCACGCTCCCCTTAAAGCGTTGCCGTACCCTCACCTGGACCCTAAACCATCCCCGTCCCCTAACCCTAACCCTAGCCCGAACCCTAACCCTAACCCTTCCCCGAAGCCTGACCCTCACCCGTGCCCTAATCCTAACCCGTACGCTAACACTAACCCGCGCCCTCACACGCACGCTCCCCCTAAAGCGTTGCCGTACCCTCACCTGGACCCTAAACCGTCCCCGTCCCCTAACCCTAACCCTAGCCCGAACCCTAACCCTAACCCTTCCCCGAAGCCTGACCCTCATCCGTCCCCTAATCGTAACCCGTACGCGAACACTAACCCGCGCCCTCACACGCACGCTCCCCCTAAAGCGTTGCCGTACCCTCACCTGGACCCTAAACCGTCCCCGTCCCCTAACCCTAACCCTAGCCCGAACCCTAACCCTAACCCTTCCCCGAAGCCTGACCCTCACCCGTCCCCTAATCCTAACCCGTACGCTAACACTAACCCGCGCCCTCACACGCACGCTCCCCCTAAAGCGTTGCCGTACCCTCACCTGGACCCTAAACCGTCCCCGTCCCCTAACCCTAACCCTAGCCCGAACCCTAACTCTAACCCTTCCCCGAAGCCTGACCCTCACCCGTGCCCTAATCCTAACCCGTACGCTAACACTAACCCGCGCCCTCACACGCACGCTCCCCCTAAAGCGTTGCCGTACCCTCACCTGGACCCTAAACCGTCCCCGTCCCCTAACCCTATCCCAAGCCCGAACCCTAACCCTAACCCTTCCCCGAAGCCTGCCCCTCACCCGTGCCCTAATCCTAACCCGTACGCTAACACTAACCCGCGCCCTCACACGCACGCTCCCCCTAAAGCGTTGCCGTACCCTCACCTGGACCCTAAACCGTCCCCGGCCCCTAACCCTAACCCTAGCCCGAACCCTAACCCTAACCCTTCCCCGAAGCCTGACCCTCACCCGTCCCCTAATCCTACCCCGTACGCTAACACTAACCCGCGCCCTCACACGCACGCTCCCCCTAAAGCGTTTCCGTACCCTCACCTGGACCCTAAACCGTCCCCGTCCCCTAACCCTAACCCTAGCCCGAACCCTAACCCTAACCCTTCCCCGAAGCCTGACCCTCACCCCTCCACAAATCGTAACCCGTACGCTAACACTAACCCGCGCCCTCACACGCACGCTCCCCCTAAAGCGTTGCCGTACCCTCACCTGGACCCTAAACCGTCCCCGTCCCCTAACCCTAACCCAAGCCCGAACCCTAACCCTAACCCTTCCCAGAAGCCTGCCCCTCACCCGTGCCCTAATCCTAACCCGTACGCTAACACTAACCCGCGCCCTCACACGCACGCTCCCCCTAAAGCGTTGCCGTACCCTCACCTGGACCCTAAACCGTCCCCGGCCCCTAACCCTAACCCTAGCCCGAACCCTAACCCTAACCCTTCCCCGAAGCCTGACCCTCACCCGTCCCCTAATCCTACCCCGTACGCTAACACTAACCCGCGCCCTCACACGCACGCTCCCCCTAAAGCGTTTCCGTACCCTCACCTGGACCCTAAACCGTCCCCGTCCCCTAACCCTAACCCTAGCCCGAACCCTAACCCTAACCCTTCCCCGAAGCCTGACCCTCACCCCTCCACTAATCGTAACCCGTACGCTAACACTAACCCGCGCCCTCACACGCACGCTCCCCCTAAAGCGTTGCCGTACCCTCACCTGGACCCTAAACCGTCCCCGTCCCCTAACCCTAACCCTAGCCCGAACCCTAACCCTAACACTTTCCCGAAGCCTGACCCTCACCCGTCCACTAATCCTAACCCGTACGCTAACACTAACCCGCGCCCTCACACGCACGCTCCCCCTAAAGCGTTGCCGTACCCTCACCTGGACCCTAAACCATCCCCGTCCCCTAACCCTAACCCTAGCCCGAACCCTAACCCTAACCCTTCCCCGAAGCCTGACCCTCACCCGTCCCCTAATCCTAACCCGTACGCTAACACTAACCCGCGCCTTCACACGCACGCTCCCCCTAAAGCGTTGCCGTACCCTCACCTGGACCCTAAACCGTCCCCGTCCCCTAACCCTAACCCTAGCCCGAACCCTAACCCTAACCCTTCCCCGAAGCCTGACCCTCACCCGTCCCCTAATCCTAACCCGTACGCTAACACTAACCCGCGCCCTCACACGCACGCTCCCCCTAAAGCGTTGCCGTACCCTCACCTGGACCCTAAACCGTCCCCGTCCCCTAACCCTAACCCTAGCCCGAACCCTAACCCTAACCCTTCCCCGAAGCCTGACCCTCACCCGTCCCCTAATCCTAACCCGTACGCTAACACTAACCCGCACCCTCACACGCACGCTCCCCTTAAAGCGTTGCCGTACCCTCACCTGGACCCTAAACCGTCCCCGTCCCCTAACCCTAACCCTAGCCCGAACCCTAACCCTAACCCTTCCCCGAAGCCTGACCCTCACCCGTGCCCTAATCCTAACCCGTACGCTAACACTAACCCGCGCCCTCACACGCACGCTCCCCCTAAAGCGTTGCCGTACCCTCACCTGGACCCTAAACCGTCCCCATCCCCTAACCCTAACCCTAGCCCGAACCCTAACCCTAACCCTTCCCCGAATCCTGACCCTCACCCGTCCCCTAATCCTATCCCGTACGCTAACACTAACCCGCGCCCTCACACGCACGCTCCCCCAAAAGCGTTGCCGTACCCTCACCTGGACCCTAAACCGTCCCCGTCCCCTAACCCTAACCCTAGCCCGAACCCTAACTCTAACCCTTCCCCGAAGCCTGACCCTCACCCGTGCCCTAATCTTAACCCGTACGCTAACACTAACCCGCGCCCTCACACGCACGCTCCCCCTAAAGCGTTGCCGTACCCTCACCTGGACCCTAAACCGTCCCCGTCTCGTAACCCTAACCCTAGCCCGAACCCTAACCCTAACCCTTCCCCGAATCCTGACCCTCACCCGTCCTCTAATCCTAACCCGTACGCTAACACTAACCCGCGCCCTCACACGCACGCTCCCCCTAAAGCGTTGCCGTACCCTCACCTGGACCCTAAACCGTCCCCGTCCCCTAACCCTAACCCTAGCCCGAACCCTAACCCTAACCCTTCCCCGAAGCCTGACCCTCACCCGTACCCTAATCCTAACCCGTACGCTAACACTAACCCGCGCCCTCACACGCACGCTCCCCCTAAAGCGGTGCCGTACCCTCACCTGGACCCTAAACCGTCCCCGTCCCCTAACCCTAACCCTAGCCCGAACCCTAACCCTAACGCTTCCCCGAAGACTGACCCTCACCCGTGCCCTAATCCTAACCCGTACGCTAACACTAACCCGCGCCCTCACACGCACGCTCCCCCTAAAGCGTTGCCGTACCCTCACCTGGACCCTAAACCGTCCCCGTCCCCTAACCCTAACCCTAGCCCGAACCCTAACCCTAACACTTCCCCGAATCCTGACCCTCACCCGTCCCCTAATCCTAATCCGTACGCTAACACTAACCCGCGCCCTCACACGCACGCTCCCCCTAAAGCGTTGCCGTACCCTCACCTGGACCCTAAACCGTCCCCGTCCCCTAACCCTAACCCTAGCCCGAACCCTAACCCTAACCCTTCCCCGAAGCCTGACCCTCACCAGTCCCCTAATCCTAACCCGTACGCTAACACTAACCCGCGCCCTCACACGCACGCTCCCCCTAAAGCGTTGCCGTACCCTCACCTGGACCCTAAACCGTCCCCGTCCCCTAACCCTAACCCTAGCCCGAACACTAACCCTAACCCTTCCCCGAAGCCTGACCCTCAACCGTCCCCTAATCCTAACCCGTACGCTAACTCTAACCCGCGCCCTCACACGCTCGCTCCCCCTAAAGCGTTGCCGTACCCTCACCTGGACCCTAAACCTTCCCCGTCCCCTAACCCTAACCCTAGCCCGAACCCTAACCCTAACCCTTCCCCGAAGCCTGACCCTCATCCGTCCCCTAATCGTAACCCGTACGCGAACACTAACCCGCGCCCTCACACGCACGCTCCCCCTAAAGCGTTGCCGTACCCTCACCTGGACCCTAAACCGTCCCCGTCCCCTAACCCTAACCCTAGCCCGAACCCTAACCCTAACCCTTCCCCGAAGCCTGACCCTCACCCGTCCCCTAATCCTACCCCGTACGCTAACACTAACCCGCGCCCTCACACGCACGCTCCCCCTAAAGCGTTTCCGTACCCTCACCTGGACCCTAAACCGTCCCCGTCCCCTAACCCTAACCCTAGCCCGAACCCTAACCCTAACCCTTCCCCGAAGCCTGACCCTCACCCGTCCCCTAATCCTAACCCGTACGCTAACACTAACCCGCGCCCTCACACGCACGCTCCCCCTAAAGCGTTGCCGTACCCTCACCTGGACCCTAAACCGTCCACATCCCCTAACCCTAACCCTAGCCCGAACCCTAACCCTAACCCTTCCCCGAAGCCTGACCCTCACCCGTGCCCTAATCCTAACCCGTACGCTAACACTAACCCGCGCCCTCACACGCACGCTCCCCCTAAAGCGTTGCCGTACCCTCACCTGGACCCTAAACCGTCCCCATCCCCTAACCCTAACCCTAGCCCGAACCCTAACCCTAACCCTTCCCCGAAGCCTGACCCTCACCCGTGCCCTAATCCTAACCCGTACGCTAACACTAACCCGCGCCCTCACACGCACGCTCCCCCTAAAGCGTTGCCGTACCCTCACCTGGACCCTAAACCGTCCCCGGCCCCTAACCCTAACCCTAGCCCGAACCCTAACCCTAACCCTTCCCCGAAGCCTGACCCTCACCCGTCCCCTAATCCTACCCCGTACGCTAACACTAACCCGCGCCCTCACACGCACGCTCCCCCTAAAGCGTTTCCGTACCCTCACCTGGACCCTAAACCGTCCCCGACCCCTAACCCTAACCCTAGCCCGAACCCTAACCCTAACCGTTCCCCGAAGCCTGACCCTCACCCGTGTCCTAATCCTAACCCGTACGCTAACACTAACCCGCGCCCTCACACGCACGCTCCCCCTAAAGCGTTGCCGTACCCTCACCTGGACCCTAAACCGTCCCCGTCCCCTAACCCTAACCCTAGCCCGAACCCTAACCCTAACCCTTCCCCGAAGCCTGACCCTCACCCGTGCCCTAATCCTAACCCGTACGCTAACACTAACCCGCGCCCTCACACGCACGCTGCCCCTAAAGCGTTGCCGTACCCTCACCTGGACCCTAAACCGTCCCCGTCCCCTAACCCTAACCCTAGCCCGAACCCTAACCCTAACCCTTCCCCGAAGCCTGACCCTCACCAGTGCCCTAATCCTAACCCGTACGCTAACACTCACCCGCGCCCTCACACGCACGCTCCCCCTAAAGCGTTGCCGTACCCTCACCTGGACCCTAAACCGTCCCCGTCCCCTAACCCTAACCCTAGCCCGAACCCTAACCCTAACCCTTCCCCGAAGCCTGACCCTCACCCGTCCCCTAATCGTAACCCGTACGCGAACACTAACCCGCGCCCTCACACGCACGCTCCCCCTAAAGCGTTGCCGTACCCTCACCTGGACGCTAAACCGTCCCCGTCCCCTAACCCTAACCCTAGCCCGAACCCTAACCCTAACCCTTCCCCGAAGCCTGACCCTCACCCGTGCCCTAATCCTAACCCGTACGCTAACACTAACCCGCGCCCTCACACGCACGCTCCCCCTAAAGCGTTGCCGTACCCTCACCTGGACCCTAAACCGTCCCCGTCCCCTAACCCTAACCCTAGCCCGAACCCTAACCCTAACCCTTCCCCGAAGCCTGACCCTCACCCGTGCCCTAATCCTAACCCTTTACGCTAACACTAACCCGCGCCCTCACACGCACGCTCCCCCTAAAGCGTTGCCGTACCCTCACCTGGACCCTAAACCGTCCACATCCCCTAACCCTAACCCTAGCCCGAACCCTAAACCTAACCCTTCCCCGAATCCTGACCCTCACCCGTCCCCTAATCCTATCCCGTACGCTAACACTAACCCGCGCCCTCACACGCACGCTCCCCCTAAAGCGTTGCCGTACCCTCACCTGGACCCTAAACCGTCCCCATCCCCTAACCCTAACCCTAGCCCGAACCCTAACCCTAACCCTTCCCCGAAGCCTGACCCTCACCCGTGCCCTAATCCTAGCCCGTACGCTAACACTAACCCGCGCCCTCACACGCACGCTCACCCTAAAGCGTTGCCGTACCCTCACCTGGACCCTAAACCGTCCCCGTCCCCTAACCCTAACCCTAGCCCGAACCCTAACCCTAACCCTTCCCCGAAGCCTGACCCTCACCCGTCCCCTAATCGTAAACCGTACGCGAACACTAACCCGCGACCTAACACGAACGCTCCCACTAAAGCGTTGCCGTACCCTCACCTGGACCCTAAACCGTCCCCGTCCCCTAACCCTAACCCTAGCCCGAACCCTAACCCTAACCCTTCCCCGAAGCCTGACCCTCACCCGTCCCCTAATCCTAATCCGTACGCTAAAACTAACCCGCGCCCTCACACGCACGCTCCCCCTAAAGCGTTGCCGTACCCTCACCTAGACCCTAAACCGTCCCAGTCCCCTAACCCTAACCCTAGCCCGAACCCTAACCCTAACCCTTACCTGAAGCCTGACCCTCACACGTGCCCTAATCCTAACCCGTACGCTAACACTAACCCGCGCCCTCACACACACGCTCCCCCTAAAGCGTTGCCGTACCCTCACCTGGACCCTAAACCGTCCCCGTCCCCTAACCCTAACCCTAGCCCGAACCCTAACCCTAACCCTTCCCAGAAGCCTGAACCTCACCCGTCCCCTAATCCTAACCCGTACGCTAACACTAACCCGCGCCCTCACACGCACGCTCCCCCTAAAGCGTTGCCGTACCCTCACCTGGACCCTAAACCGTCCCCGTCTCCTAACCCTAACCCTAGCCCGAACCCTAACCCTAACCCTTCCCCGAAGCCTGACCCTCACCCGTGCCCTAATCCTAACCCGTACGCTAACACTAACCCGCGCCCTCACACGCACGCTCCCCCTAAAGCGTTGCCGTACCCTCACCTGGACCCTAAACCGTCCCCGTCCCCTAACCCTAACCCTAGCCCGAACCCTAACCCTAACCCTTCCCCGAAGCCTGACCCTCACCCGTCCCCTAATCCTAACACGTACGCTAACACTAACCCGCGCCCTCACACGCACGCTCCCCCTAAAGCGTTGCCGTACCCTCACCTGGACCCTAAACCGTCCCCGTCCCCTAACCCTAACCCTAGCCCGAACCCTAACCCTAACCCTTCCCCGAAGCCTGACCCTCACCCGTGCCCTAATCCTAACCCGTACGCTAACACTAACCCGCGCCCTCGCACGCACGCTCCCCCTAAAGCGTTGCCGTACCCTCACCTGGACCCTAAACCGTCCCCGTCCCCTAACCCTAACCCTAGCCCGAACCCTAACCCTAACCCTTCCCCGAAGCCTGACCCTCACCCGTGCCCTAATCCTAACCCGTACGCTAACACTAACCCGCGCCCTCACACGCACGCTCCCCCTAAAGCGTTGCCGTACCCTCACCTGGACCCTAAACCGTCCCCGGCCCCTAACCCTAACCCTAGCCCGAACCCTAACCCTAACCCTTCCCCGAAGCCTGACCCTCACCCGTCCCCTAATCCTACCCCGTACGCTAACACTAACCCGCGCCCTCACACGCACGCTCCCCCTAAAGCGTTTCCGTACCCTCACCTGGACCCTAAACCGTCCCCGTCCCCTAACCCTAACCCTAGCCCGAACCCTAACCCTAACCGTTCCCCGAAGCCTGACCCTCACCCGTGTCCTAATCCTAACCCGTACGCTAACACTAACCCGCGCCCTCACACGCACGCTCCCCCTAAAGCGTTGCCGTACCCTCACCTGGACCCTAAACCGTCCCCGTCCCCTAACCCTAACCCTAGCCCGAACCCTAACCCTAACCCTTCCCCGAAGCCTGACCCTCACCCGTGCCCTAATCCTAACCCGTACGCTAACACTAACCCGCGCCCTCACACGCACGCTGCCCCTAAAGCGTTGCCGTACCCTCACCTGGACCCTAAACCGTCCCCGTCCCCTAACCCTAACCCTAGCCCGAACCCTAACCCTAACCCTTCCCCGAAGCCTGACCCTCAACCGTGCCCTAATCCTAACCCGTACGCTAACACTCACCCGCGCCCTCACACGCACGCTCCCCCTAAAGCGTTGCCGTACCCTCACCTGGACCCTAAACCGTCCCCGTCCCCTAACCCTAACCCTAGCCCGAACCCTAACCCTAACCCTTCCCCGAAGCCTGACCCTCACCCGTCCCCTAATCGTAACCCGTACGCGAACACTAACCCGCGCCCTCACACGCACGCTCCCCCTAAAGCGTTGCCGTACCCTCACCTGGACCCTAAACCGTCCCCGTCCCCTAACCCTAACCCTAGCCCGAACCCTAACCCTAACCCTTCCCCGAAGCCTGACCCTCACCCGTGCCCTAATCCTAACCCGTACGCTAACACTAACCCGCGCCCTCACACGCACGCTCCCCCTAAAGCGTTGCCGTACCCTCACCTGGACCCTAAACCGTCCCCGTCCCCTAACCCTAACCCTAGCCCGAACCCTAACCCTAACCCTTCCCCGAAGCCTGACCCTCACCCGTGCCCTAATCCTAACCCGTACGCTAACACTAACCCGCGCCCTCACACGCACGCTCCCCATAAAGCGTTGCCGTACCCTCACCTGGACCCTAAACCGTCCCCGTCCCCTAACCCTAACCGTAGCCCGAACCCTAACCCTAACCCTTCCCCGAAGCCTGACCCTCAACCGTCCCATAATCCTAACCCGTACGCTAACACTAACCCGCGCCCTCACACGCACGCTCCCCCTAAAGCGTTTCCGTACCCTCACCTGGACCCTAAACCGTCCCCGTCCCCTAACCCTAACCCTAGCCCGAACCCTAACCCTAACCCTTCCCCGAAGCCTGACCCTCACCCGTCCCCTAATCCTAACTCGTACGCTATAACTAACCCACGCCCTCACACGCACGCTCCCCCTAAAGCGTTGCCGTACCCTCACCTGGACCCTAAACCGTCCCCGTCCCCTAACCCTAACCCTAGCCCGAACCCTAACCCTAACCCTTCCCCGAAGCCTGACCCTCACCCGTGCCCTAATCCTAACCCGTACGCTAACACTAACCCGCGCCCTCACACGCACGCTCCCCCTAAAGCGTTGCCGTACCCTCACCTGGACCCTAAACCGTCCCTGGCCCCTAACCCTAACCCTAGCCCGAACCCTAACCCTAACCCTTCCCCGAAGCCTGACCCTCACCCGTCCCCTAATCCTACCCCGTACGCTAACACTAACCCGCGCCCTCACACGCACGCTCCCCCTAAAGCGTTTCCGTACCCTCACCTGGACCCTAAACCGTCCCCGTCCCCTAACCCTAACCCTAGCCCGAACCCTAACCCTAACCGTTCCCCGAAGCCTGACCCTCACCCGTGTCCTAATCCTAACCCGTACGCTAACACTAACCCGCGCCCTCACACGCACGCTCCCCCTAAAGCGTTGCCGTACCCTCACCTGGACCCTAAACCGTCCCCGTCCCCTAACCCTAACCCTAGCCCGAACCCTAACCCTAACCCTTCCCCGAAGCCTGACCCTCACCCGTGCCCTAATCCTAACCCGTACGCTAACACTAACCCGCGCCCTCACACGCACGCTGCCCCTAAAGCGTTGCCGTACCCTCACCTGGACCCTAAACCGTCCCCGTCCCCTAACCCTAACCCTAGCCCGAACCCTAACCCTAACCCTTCCCCGAAGCCTGACCCTCACCCGTGCCCTAATCCTAACCCGTACGCTAACACTCACCCGCGCCCTCACACGCACGCTCCCCCTAAAGCGTTGCCGTACCCTCACCTGGACCCTAAACCGTCCCCGTCCCCTAACCCTAACCCTAGCCCGAACCCTAACCCTAACCCTTCCCCGAAGCCTGACCCTCACCCGTGCCCTAATCCTAACCCGTACGCTAACACTAACCCGCGCCCTCACACGCACGCTCCCCCTAAAGCGTTGCCGTACCCTCACCTGGACCCTAAACCGTCCCCGTCCCCTAACCCTAACCCTAGCCCGAACCCTAACCCTAACCCTTCCCCGAAGCCTGACCCTCACCCGTCCCCTAATCCTAACACGTACGCTAACACTAACCCGCGCCCTCACACGCACGCTCCCCCTAAAGCGTTGCCGTACCCTCACCTGGACCCTAAACCGTCCCCGTCCCCTAACCCTAACCCTAGCCCGAACCCTAACCCTAACCCTTCCCCGAAGCCTGACCCTCACCCGTGCCCTAATCCTAACCCTTTACGCTAACACTAACCCGCGCCCTCACACGCACGCTCCCCCTAAAGCGTTGCCGTACCCTCACCTGGACCCTAAACCGTCCCCATCCCCTAACCCTAACCCTAGCCCGAACCCTAAACCTAACCCTTCCCCGAATCCTGACCCTCACCCGTCCCCTAATCCTATCCCGTACGCTAACACTAACCCGCGCCCTCACACGCACGCTCCCCCTAAAGCGTTGCCGTACCCTCACCTGGACCCTAAACCGTCCCCGTCCCCTAACCCTAACCCTAGCCCGAACCCTAACCCTAACCCTTCCCCGAAGCCTGACCCTCACCCGTGCCCTAATCCTAGCCCGTACGCTAACACTAACCCGCGCCCTCACACGCACGCTCCCCCTAAAGCGTTGCCGTACCCTCACCTGGACCCTAAACCGTCCCCGTCCCCTAACCCTAACCCTAGCCCGAACCCTAACCCTAACCCTTCCCCGAAGCCTGACCCTCACCCGTGCCCTAATCCTAACCCGTACGCTAACACTAACCCGCGCCCTCACACGCACGCTCCCCCTAAAGCGTTGCCGTACCCTCACCTGGACCCTAAACCGTCCCCGTCCCGTAACCCTAACCCTAGCCCGAACCCTAACCCTAACCCTTCCCCGAATCCTGACCCTCACCCGTCCCCTAATCCTAACCCGTACGCTAACACTAACCCGCGCCCTCACACGCACGCTCCCCCTAAAGCGTTGCCGTACCCTCAACTGGACCCTAAACCGTCCCCGTCCCCTAACCCTAACCCTAGCCCGAACCCTAACCCTAACCCTTCCCCGAAGCCTGACCCTCACCCGTGCCCTAATCCTAACCCGTACGCTAACACTAACCCGCGCCCTCACACGCACTCTCCCCATAAAGCGTTGCCGTACCCTCACCTGGACCCTAAACAGTCCCCGTCCCCTAACCCTAACCCTAGCCCGAACCCTAACCCTAAACCTTCCCCGAAGCCTGACCCTCACCCGTGCCCTAATCCTAACCCGTACGCTAACACTAACCCGCGCCCTCACACGCACGCTCCCCCTAAAGCGTTGCCGTACCCTCACCTGGACCCTAAAACGTCCCCGTCCCCTAACCCTAACCCTAGCCCGAACCCTAACCCTAACGCTTCCCCGAAGCCTGACCCTCACCCGTGCCCTAATCCTAACCCGTACGCTAACACTAACCCGCACCCTCACACGCACGCTCCCCCTAAAGCGTTGCCGTACCCTCACCTGGACCCTAAACCGTCCCCGTCCCCTAACCCTAACCCTAGCCCGAACCCTAACGCTAACCCTTCCCCGAAGCCTGACCCTCACCCGTGCCCTAATCCTAACCCATACGCTAACACTAACCCGCGCCCTCACACGCACGCTCCCTCTAAAGCGTTGCCGTACCCCCACCTGGACCCTAAACCGTCCCCGTCCCCTAACCCTAACCCTAGCCCGAACCCAAACCCTAACCCTTCCCCGAAGCCTGACCCTCACCCGTCCCCTAATCGTAACCCGTACGCGAACACTAACCCGCGCCCTAACACGAACGCTACCACTAAAGCGTTGCCGTACCCTCACCTGGACCCTAAACCGTCCCCGTCCCCTAACCCTAACCCTAGCCCGAACCCTAACCCTAACCCTTCCCCGAAGCCTGACCCTCACCCGTCCCCTAATCCTAATCCGTACGCTAAAACTAACCCGCGCCCTCACACGCACGCTCCCCCTAAAGCGTTGCCGTACCCTCACCTGGACCCTAAACCGTCCCAGTCCCCTAACCCTAACCCTAGCCCGAACCCTAACCCTAACCCTTACCTGAAGCCTGACCCTCACACGTGCCCTAATCCTAACCCGTACGCTAACACTAACCCGCGCCCTCACACACACGCTCCCCCTAAAGCGTTGCCGTACCCTCACCTGGACCCTAAACCGTCCCCGTCCCCTAACCCTAACCCTAGCCCGAACCCTAACCCTAACCCTTCCAGGAGCCTGAACCTCACCCGTCCCCTAATCCTAACCCGTACGCTAACACTAACCCGCGCCCTCACACGCACGCTCCCCCTAAAGCGTTGCCGTACCCTCACCTGGACCCTAAACCGTCCCCGTCCCCTAACCCTAACCCTGGCCCGAACCCTAACCCTAACCCTTCCCCGAAGCCTGACCCTCACCCGTGCCCTAATCCTAACCCGTACGCTAACACTAACCCGCGCCCTCACACGCACGCTCCCCCTAAAGCGTTGCCGTACCCTCACCTGGACCCTAAACCGTCCCCGTCCCCTAACCCTAACCCTAGCCCGAACCCTAACCCTAACCCTTCCCCGAAGCCTGACCCTCACCCGTCCCCTAATCCTAACACGTACGCTAACACTAACCCGCGCCCTCACACGCACGCTCCCCCTAAAGCGTTGCCGTACCCTCACCTGGACCCTAAACCGTCCCCGTCCCCTAACCCTAACCCTAGCCCGAACCCTAACCCTAACCCTTCCCCGAAGCCTGACCCTCACCCGTGCCCTAATCCTAACCCGTACGCTAACACTAACCCGCGCCCTCGCACGCACGCTCCCCCTAAAGCGTTGCCGTACCCTCACCTGGACCCTAAACCGTCCCCGTCCCCTAACCCTAACCCTAGCCCGAACCCTAACCCTAACCCTTCCCCGAAGCCTGACCCTCACCCGTGCCCTAATCCTAACCCGTACGCTAACACTAACCCGCGCCCTCACACGCACGCTCCCCCTAAAGCGTTGCCGTACCCTCACCTGGACCCTAAACCGTCCCCGTCCCCTAACCCTAACCCTAGCCCGAACCCTAACCCTAACCCTTCCCCGAAGCCTGACCCTCACCCGTCCCCTAATCGTAACCCGTACGCGAACACTAACCCGCGCCCTCACACGCACGCTCCCCCTAAAGCGTTGCCGTACCCTCACCTGGACCCTAAACCGTCCCCGTCCCCTAACCCTAACCCTAGCCCGAACCCTAACCCTAACCCTTCCCCGAAGCCTGACCCTCACCCGTGCCCTAATCCTAACACGTACGCTAACACTAACCCGCGCCCTCACACGCACGCTCCCCCTAAAGCGTTGCCGTACACTCACCTGGACCCTAAACCGTCCCCGTCCCCTAACCCTAACCCTAGCCCGAACACTAACCCTAACACTTCCCCGAAGCCTGACCCTCACCCGTGCCCTAATCCTAACACGTACGCTAACACTAACCCGCGCCCTCACACGCACGCTCCCCCTAAACCGTTGCCGTACCCTCACCTGGACCCTAAACCGTCCCCGTCCCCTAACCCTAACCCTAGCCCGAACCCTAACCCTAACCCTTCCCCGAAGCCTGACCCTCACCCGTCCCCTAATCCTAACCCGTACGCTAACACTAACCCGCGCCCTCACACGCACGCCCCCTCTAAAGCGTTGCCGTACCCCCACCTGGACCCTAAACCGTCCCCGTCCCCTAACCCTAACCCTAGCCCGAACCCTAACCCTAACCCTTCCCCGAAGCCTGACCCTCACCCGTCCCCTAATCGTAACCCGTACGCGAACACTAACCCGCACCCTAACACGAACGCTCCCACTAAAGCGTTGCCGTACCCTCACCTGGACCCTAAACCGTCCCCGTCCCCTAACCCTAACCCTAGCCCGAACCCTAACCCTAACCCTTCCCCGAAGCCTGACCCTCATCCGTCCCCTAATCCTAATCCGTACGCTAAAACTAACCCGCACGCTCACACGCACGCTCCCCCTAAAGCGTTTCCGTACCCTCACCTGGACCCTAAACCGTCCCAGTCCCCTAACCCTAACCCTAGCCCGAACCCTAACCCTAACCCTTCCCTGAAGCCTGACCCTCACACGTGCCCTAATCCTAACCCGTACGCTAACACTAACCCGCGCCCTTGCACGCACGCTCCCCCTAAAGCGTTGCCGTACCCTCACCTGGACCCTAAACCGTCCCCGTCCCCTAACCCTAACCCTAGCCCGAACCCTAACCCTAACCCTTCCCAGAAGCCTGAACCTCACCCGTCCCCTAATCCTAACCCGTACGCTAACACTAACCCGCGCCCTCACACGCACGCTCCCCCTAAAGCGTTGCCGTACCCTCACCTGGACCCTAAACCGTCCCCGTCCCCTAACCCTAACCCTAGCCCGAACCCTAACCCTAACCCTTCCCCGAAGCCTGACCCTCACCCGTGCCCTAATCCTAACCCGTACGCTAACACTAACCCGCGCCCTCACACGCACGCTCCCCCTAAAGCGTTGCCGTACCCTCACCTGGACCCTAAACCGTCCCCGTCCCCTAACCCTAACCCTAGCCCGAACCCTAACCCTAACCCTTCCCCGAAGCCTGACCCTCACCCGTCCCCTAATCCTAACACGTACGCTAACACTAACCCGCGCCCTCACACGCACGCTCCCCCTAAAGCGTTGCCGTACCCTCACCTGGACCCTAAACCGTCCTCGTCCCCTAACCCTAACCCTAGCCCTAACCCTAACCCTAACCCTTCCCCGAAGCCTGACCCTCACCCGTGCCCTAATCCTAACCCGTACGCTAACACTAACCCGCGCCCTCGCACGCACGCTCCACCTAAAGCGTTGCCGTACCCTCACCTGGACCCTAAACCGTCCCCGTCCCCTAACCCTAACCCTAGCCCGAACCCTAACCCTAACCCTTCCCCGAAGCCTGACCCTCACCCGTGCCCTAATCCTAACCCGTACGCTAACACTAACCCGCGCCCTCACACGCACGCTCCCCCTAAAGCGTTGCCGTACCCTCACCTGGACCCTAAACCGTCCCCGTCCCCTAACCCTAACCCTAGCCCGAACCCTAACCCTAACCCTTCCCCGAAGCCTGACCCTCACCCGTCCCCTAATCGTAACCCGTACGCGAACACTAACCCGCGCCCTCACACGCACGCTCCCCCTAAAGCGTTGCCGTACCCTCACCTGGACCCTAAACCGTCCCCGTCCCCTAACCCTAACCCTAGCCCGAACCCTAACCCTAACCCTTCCCCGAAGCCTGACCCTCACCCGTCCCCTAATCCTAACCCGTACGCTAACACTAACCCGCGCCCTCACACGCACGCTCCCCCTAAAGCGTTGCCGTACCCTCACCTGGACCCTAAACCGTCCCCGTCCCCTAACCCTAACCCTAGCCCGAACCCTAACCCTAACCCTTCCCCGAAGCCTGACCCTCACCCGTGCCCTAATCCTAACCCGTACGCTAACACTAACCCGCGCCCTCACACGCACGCTCCCCCTAAAGCGTTGCCGTACCCTCACCTGGACCCTAAACCGTCCCCGTCCCCTAACCCTAACCCTAGCCCGAACCCTAACCCTAACCCTTCCCCGAAGCCTGACCCTCACCCGTCCCCTAATCCTAACCCGTACGCTAACACTAACCCGCGCCCTCACACGCACGCTCCCCCTAAAGCGTTGCCGTACCCTCACCTGGACCCTAAACCGTCCCCGTCCCCTAACCCTAACCCTAGCCCGAACCCTAACCCTAACCCTTCCCCGAAGCCTGACCCTCACCCGTCCCCTAATCCTAACCCGTACGCTAACACTAACCCGCGCCCTCACATGCACGCTCCCCCTAAAGCGTTGCCGTACCCTCACCTGGACCCTAAACCGTCCCCGTCCCCTAACCCTAACCCTAGCCCGAACCCTAACCCTAACCCTTCCCCGAAGCCTGACCCTCACCCGTCCCCTAATCCTAACCCGTACGCTAACACTAACCCGCGCCCTCACACGCACGCTCCCCCTAAAGCGTTGCCGTACCCTCACCTGGACCCTAAACCGTCCAAGTCCCCTAACCCTAACCCTAGCCCGAACCCTAACCCTAACCCTTCCCCGAAGCCAGACCTTCACCCGTGCCCTAATCCTAACCCGTACGCTAACACTAACCCGCGCCCTCACACGCACGCTCCCCCTAAAGCGTTGCCGTACCCTCACCTGGACCCTAAACCGTCCCCGTCCCCTAACCCTAACCCTAGCCCGAACCCTAACCCTAACCCTTCCCCGAAGCCAGACCCTCACCCGTGCCCTAATCCTAACCCGTACGCTAACACTAACCCGCGCCCTCACACGCACGCTCCCCCTAAAGCGTTGCCGTACCCTCACCTGGACCCTAAACCGTCCCCGTCCCCTAACCCTAACCCTAGCCCGAACCCTAACCCTAACCCTTCCCCGAATCCTGACCCTCACCCGTCCCCTAATCCTAACCCGTACGCTAACACTAACACGCGCCCTCACATGCACGCTCCCCCTAAAGCGTTGCTGTGCCCTCACCTGGACCCTAAACCGTCCCCGTCCCCTAACCCTAACCCTAGCCCGAACCCTAACCCTAACCCTTCCCCGAAGCCTGACCCTCACCCGTCCCCTAATCCTAACCTGTACGCGAACACTAACCCGCGCCCTCACACGCACGCTCCCCCTAAAGCGTTGCCGTACCCTCACCTGGACCCTAAACCGTCCCCGTCCCCTAACCCTAACCCTAGCCCGAACCCTAACCCTAACCCTTCCCCGAAGCCTGACCCTCACCCGTGCCCTAATCCTAACCCGTACGCTAACACTAACCTGCGCCCTCACACGCACGCTCCCCCTAAAGCGTTGCCGTACCCTCACCAGGACCGTAAACCGTCCCCGTCCCCTAACCCTAACCCTAGCCCGAACCCTAACCCTAACCCTTCCCCGAAGCCTGACCCTCACCCGTGCCCTAATCCTAACCCGTACGCTAACACTAACCCGCGCCCTCACACGCACGCTCCCCCTAAAGCGTTGCCGTACCCTCACCTGGACCCTAAACCGTTCCCGTCCCCTAACCCTAACCCTAGCCCGAACCCTAACCCTAACCCTTCCCCGAAGCCTGACCCTCACCCGTGCCCTAATCCTAACCCGTACGCTAACACTAACCCGCGCCCTCACACGCACGCTCCCCCTAAAGCGTTGCCGTACCCTCACCTGGACCCTAAACCGTCCCCGTCCCCTAACCCTAACCCTAGCCCGAACCCTAACCCTAACCCTTCCCCGAAGCCTGACCCTCACCCGTGCCCTAATCCTAACCCGTACGCTAACACTAACCCGCGCCCTCACACGCACGCTCCCCCTAAAGCGTTGCCGTACCCTCACCTGGACCCTAAACCGTCCCCGTCCCCTAACCCTAACCCTAGCCCGAACCCTAACCCTAACCCTTCCCCGAAGCCTGACCCTCACCCGTCCCCTAATCCTAACCCGTACGCTAACACTAACCCGCGCCCTCACACGCACGCTCCCCCTAAAGCGTTGCCGTACCCTCACCTGGACCCTAAACCGTCCCCGTCCCCTAACCCTAACCCTAGCCCGAACCCTAACCCTAACACTTCCCCGAAGCCTGACCCTCACCCGTCCCCTAATCCTAACCCGTACGCTAACACTAACCCGCGCCCTCACACGCACGCTCCCCCTAAAGCGTTGCCGTACCCTCACCTGGACCCTAAACCGTCCCCGTCCCCTAACCCTAACCCTAGCCCGAACCCTAACCCTAACCCTTCCCCGAAGCCTGACCCTCACCCGTCCCCTAATCCTAACCCGTACGCTAACACTAACCCGCGCCCTCACACGCACGCTCCCCCTAAAGCGTTGCCGTACCCTCACCTGGACCCTAAACCGTCCCCGTCCCCTAACCCTAACCCTAGCCCGAACCCTAACCCTAACCCTTCCCCGAAGCCAGACCCTCACCCGTGCCCTAATCCTAACCCGTACGCTAACACTAACCCGCGCCCTCACACGCACGCTCCCCCTAAAGCGTTGCCGTACCCTCACCTGGACCCTAAACCGTCCCCGTCCCCTAACCCTAACCCTAGCCCGAACCCTAACCCTAACCCTTCCCCGAAGCCTGACCCTCACCCGTGCCCTAATCCTAACCCGTACGCTAACACTAACCCGCGCCCTCACACGCACGCTCCCCCTAAAGCGTTGCCGTACCCTCACCTGGACCCTAAACCGTCCCCGTCCCCTAACCCTAACCCTAGCCCGAACCCTAACCCTAACCCTTCCCCGAATCCTGACCCTCACCCGTCCCCTAATCCTAACCCGTACGCTAACACTAACCCGCGCCCTCACATGCACGCTCCCCCTAAAGCGTTGCCGTACCCTCACCTGGACCCTAAACCGTCCCCGTCCCCTAACCCTAACCCTAGCCCGAACCCTAACCCTAACCCTTCCCCGAAGCCTGACCCTCACCCGTCCCCTAATCGTAACCCGTACGCGAACACTAACCCGCGCCCTCACACGCACGCTCCCCCTAAAGCGTTGCCGTACCCTCACCTGGACCCTAAACCGTCCCCGTCCCCTAA